>NC_057809.1:602841602-603141602 GCF_018294505.1 Triticum aestivum
GGGGGTATGGAGGGGTTAGGTGGGCCGGCCCGGTTGGATGGCCAGCTGGGCTGAGGCCCAGCGGGGGGGGGGTCTTTCTTCCTTTTTTTGTTGTTTTGTTTTTGTTTATACCTCTTCTTTTTATTTATTTTTCCTATACTGTTTTCTTTTATTTTTGTTAGTAAAATAGTTTTACAAAACATTAAACTGGCTCCATATTTAAAGTGGCAAAATGAGACACGGTCACAAAAAGTTTGGTACCTAAATGAAATATTTTGCAATTCTATAAATTTAGAAGGCATTTAAATATTTGTTTTTAGCCATTTTTTAATTAATTTAGAGCCTTTAAACTTTATATCAAAGTTTGGTTTCTCCACCATAATTATCTATGCATCATCTGGTACCTCTAGAACATTTTAGTTTTATTGTTTAAAAACTTTTGTTGTTTGCCTATACTTTAAATTTGAATTTGAATCGGCTTCGAACTAACACAAGATTAGCGATAGTAATCGAAGTGACGTGGCATCATTAACAGAGAATTACTGTAGCTTAATTATCCGGACGTCACACAAGTGCTAGACCGGCAACACCTTCATCTTGAGTATATTCGGAGTCGGAGGGATAGCTTCTCTCGGAGTGGTTGTTGGAGTCGGAGCCGGATACCCATTCACCAACATGAGCTTGATGTCTTCGTTTTGTGTAGCTCCTAGATGACTTGTCCTTTCTTTCCGAATCCTTGCTTCTCCGTGAGGGTCTTCATTCATAACGATCATCTCTACTCCTTCTTTCTCTAGATGGTGATTCTTCTCTTCTACTTCTTCTCTTGGGAGAATCTTCTCTTCTCTTGTAGGGGGCCGTACACTCATTGGAATAGTGTCCGGGCCTTCCACAATTGTAGCAGTTTCGCTCTCGACTAGAAGATCTTTTGTCATTGTAGGACCTTGACTTGGAGCTTCTCTCTTTGCTTCTACTGTTGTAGAACTTGTTGAAGTTCTTCACCATTAAGCTCAATTCTTCATTGAAGGTTTGTTTCTCACTCGATGATGTGGGGGCTTCACATGAGGCTTTGTAAGACCACTTGATTTGTTGTGAAGTTCCTCTTTATCCTTGAGTGACATCTCATGAGCAACAATTCTTCCGATGACTTCCGTTGGCTTGAGATCTTTGTAATTGGGCATCATTTGGATCAATGTGCACACTGTATCATATTTTCCATCCAAGGCTCTTAAGATCTTCTTGACGATGAATCTACGGTCATCTCTTCACTCCCTAAGCCGGCAATCTCATTTGTGATTAGAGCAAGCCTAGAGTACATTTCAGCAACACCTTCACCATCCTTCATTTTGAACTTGTCAAGTTGACTTTGAAGCACATCCAATTTGGATTCCTTGACGGAGTCGGTACCTTCGTGCATATCAATCAAAGTATCCCAAATTTCCTTTGCATTCTCAAGACGGCTGATTTTGTTGAATTCTTCGGGGCACAATCCGTTGAATAGGATATCACAAGCTTGAGCGTTGTATTGCAGCATTTTCAACTCTTCCGCGGTGGCTTCACGGTTCGGTTCTTTCCCGTCAAAGAATTCACCTTGCCAGCCAACACACATAATAGCCCAAACGGCGGGGTTATGTCCAAGAATATGCATTTTCATCTTATGCTTCCAACTAGCAAAATTAGTACCATCAAAGTAAGGACCTCTATGGTGATAATTTCCCTCGCTAGATGCCATACTCTCCTAGGTTGTGAAACCAAGGCTATGACCGCCAAAAGCTATAGAAATCAAAGCAAATGGAGACCAAAGCTCTGATACCACTTGTAGGATCGAAAGTATGTCTAGAGGGGGGTGATTAGACTACTTGACCAAATAAAAATCTAGCCTTTTCCCAATTTTAGTTCTTGGCAGATTTTAGCTATCTTAGCACAAGTCAAGCAATCTCCAGATAATTCAAGAAAGCATGCAAAAGAGTATATGAGCAGCGGAAAGTAAAGCATGCAACTTGCAACAATGTAAAGGGAAGGGTTTGGAGGATTCAAACGCAATTGGAGACACGGATGTTTTTGTCGTGGTTCCGATTGGTGGTGCTATCGTAGATCCACGTTGATGGAGACTTCAACCCACGGAGGGTAACGGTTGCGCGGGTCCACAGAGGGCTCCACCCACGAAGGGTCCACGAAGAAGCAACCTTGTCTATTCCATCATGGCCGTCGCCCATGAAGGACTTGCCTCACTAGAAGTAGATCTTCACGAAGTAGGCGATCTCCTTGCCCTTACAAACTCCTTGGTTCAACTCCACAATCTTGTCGGAGGCTCCCAAGTGACACCTAGCCAATCTAGGAGACACCACTCTCCAAGAAGTAACAAATGGTGTGTTGATGATGAACTCCTTGCTCTTGTGCTTCAAATGATAGTCTCCCTGAGGAAGTCTTGGATTAGGGGGTGTCCGGATGGCCGGACTATACGTTCAGCCGGAATCCTGGACTATGAAGATACAAGATTGAAGACTTCGTCCCGTGTCCGGAAGGGACTTTCCTTGGTGTTGAAGGCAAGCTTGGCGATATGGATATGTAGATCTCCTACCATTTTAACCGACTTTGTGTAACCCTAACCCTCTCCGGTGTCTATATAAACCGGAGGGTTTTAGTCTGTAGGACAACATATACGCAACAATCATACCATAGGCTAGCTTCTAGGGTTTAGCCTCTCCGATCTCGTGGTAGATCTACTCTTGGACTACCCATATCATCAATATTAAACAAGCAGGACGTAGGGTTTTACCTCCATCAAGAGGGCCCGAACCTGGGTAAAACTTCGTGTCCCTTGCCTCCTGTTACCATCCGGCCTAGACGCACAGTTCGGGACCCCCTACCCGAGATCCGCCGGTTTTGACACCGACATTGGTGCTTTCATTGAGAGTTCCTCTGTGTCGTCGCCGTTAGGCTTGATGGCTCCTATGATCATCAATAGCGATGTAGTCCAGGGTGAGACCTTCCTCCCCGGACAGATCTTCGTCTTTGGCGGCTTCGCACTGCGGGCCAATTCACTTGGCCATATGGAGCAGATCGAAAGCTATGCCCCTGGCCGTCAGGTCAGATTTGGAAGTTTAAACTACAGGGCTGACATCCGCGGGGACTTGATCCTCGACGGATTCGAGCCACTGCCGAGCATGCCGCACTGTCACGACGAGCATGATCTAGCTCTGCCGCCGAACAGTGCCTTGGAGGCCGCACCCGCATCGGCTTCGACCCTTAATTTGGAGCCAACTGCACCGATCGAGGATGGGTGGTTGGACACCGCCTCGGGGGCTGCGATCCCAACGGCGATCGAGCCAAACACCAGCCCCGCACTCCGCGAGACTCATGACTCCAAGGAGCCGGACTCCTCTCCGGACTCCGAATCCTCCGCGCCCCTGCCGATCGAATCCGATTGGGCGTCAATCATGGTGTTTACTGCCACGGACATCTTTCAGCACTCGCCTTTTGGCGATATTCTGAAGACACTAAAGTCTCTCTCTTTATCAGGAGAGCCCTGGCCGGACTACGGTCAGTAAGGTTGGAATACGGACGATGAAGAAATTCAAATCCCACCCACCACCCACTTTGTAGCCACTATCGACGATTTAACCGACATGCTCGACTTCGACTTCGAAGACATCGACGGTATGGACGTCGATGCAGGAGACGATGAAGAACCAGCGCCTATTGGGCCCTGGAAAGCCACCTTGTCATATGACATATACATGGTGGACACCCCAAAAGAAGGATATGGCGATGGAACAGCGGAGGATGACCCCTCCAAGAAATAGCCTAAGCGCCGACGTCAGCGGCGCCGCTCAAAATCCCGCCAAAGCAAATACGGTGATTCCAGCACGGGAGATAATAATACTCTGGAGAGTGCCGAAGAAAACCACCTCCAGCAAGATTTAGCACAGGAGGATGAAGAAGCCAACCCTCATGAGAGAGCGGCAGACAGAGAGGTCGAGGACGATAATTGTATGCCTCCCTCTGAAGACGAGGCAAGCCTCGACGACGACGAATTCGTCGTGCCAGAGGATCCCGTCGAGCAAGAGCATTTTCAATGCAGGCTTATGGCCACGGCAAGAAGCCTCAAGAAAAAATAGCAACAGCTTAGAGCTGATCAAGATTTGCTAGTCGACAGATGGACTGAAGTCCTTGTGGCCGAAGAGCATAAACTCGAGCGCCCTTCCAAGAGCTACCCAAAGCGCATGTTGCTACCCCGATTAGAGGAGGAAGCACTTAAACCTACATCACCAGCACTTGATATGGCCGACCGGCCACCTCGTGGCCGCGACAGAGAGGCCTCTCGGCCCTCCACTCAAGCCGCACCCCGTACCAAGGCACGAGAAAATGCGTCAGACCTGCGAGATATGTTGGAGGACAAGGCAAGGCAAACAAGATCGATCTACGGATCGCGTGGGTGCCCCACGACTCGAGACGGTAACCGTCACGCCGGACACAAATCCGGTAGGGGCGAACACAGTAGACAAAGCTCATTGGAGCTACGTCGTGATATAGCCCAGTACAGAGGCGCCGCACACCCACTATGCTTCACAGACAAAGTAATGGATCATCAAATCCCCGAGGGTTTCAAACCCGTAAACATCGAATCATATGATGGCACAACAGATCCTGCGGTATGGATCGAGGATTATCTCCTTCATATCCACATGGCCCGCGGCGATGATCTCCACGCCATCAAATACCTCCCACTCAAGCTTAAAGGACCAGCTCGGCATTGGCTTAACAGCTTGCCAGCAGGATCAATCAGTTGTTGGGAGGACCTGGAAGCCACATTCCTCGACAATTTCCAGGGCACTTATGTGCGACCACCAGACGCCGATGACCTAAGCCACGTAGTTCAGCAGCCAGAGGAATCGGCTAGGCAATTCTGGACACGGTTCCTAACAAAGAAAAATCAAATAGTCGACTGTCCGGACGCAGAGGCCCTAGCAGCCTTCAAGCACAATATCCGTGATGAGTGGCTTGCCCGGCACCTTGGACAGGAAAAGCCGAAATCTATGGCAGCACTCATGACACTCATGACCCGCTTTTGCATGGGAGAAGACAGCTGGCTTGCTCGTAGCAACAATATGACCAAGAACCCTTGTAATTCGGATACCAGGGACAGTAGTGGCAGGTCGCGTCGCAACAAGCAGAAACGCCACATTAACGGCGACAATGCTGAGGATATGGCAGTTAATGCCAGATTCAGAGGCTATAAATCCGGTCAGTGGAAAAAGGCATTCAAAAGAAATCCTAGGGGTCCGTCCAGTTTGGACCAAATACTCGACCGCTTGTGCCAGATACATGGCACCCTCGAAAAGCCGGCCAATCACACCAACCGGGATTGTTGGTTGTTCAAGCAGGCAGGCAAGTTAAATGCCAAAAATAAAGACACGGGGCGGCATAGCAATGACGACGAAGAGCCCCGGCCGCTGAACAACAGTGGACAGAAGGGTTTTCCCCCACAAGTGCGGACGGTGAACATGATATACACAACCCACATCCCCAAGAGGGAGCGGAAGCGCGCGTTAAGGGACGTATACACGGTAGAGCCAGTCGCCCCAAAGTTCAACCCATGGTCCTCCTGCCCGATCACCTTTGCTCGAAGGGACCATCCCACTAGCACCCGTCATGGCGGATTCGCCGCATTGGTTCTAGACCCAATCATTGACGGATTTCATCTCACTAGAGTCCTTATGGACGGCGGCAACAGCCTGAACCTGCTTTACCAGGATACAATGCGGAAAATGGGCATAGATCCCTCGAGGATTAAGCCCACCAAAACGACCTTTAAAGGCGTAATACCAGGTGTAGAGGCCAACTGTACAGGCTCAGTCACACTTGAAGTGGTCTTCGGATCTCCGGATAATTTCCAAAGCGAGGAGTTAATCTTCGACATAGTCCCATTCTGCAGTGGCTATCACACACTACTCGGGCGAACCGCATTCACCAAGTTCAATGCGGTATCGCACTACACATACCTTAAGCTCAAGATGCCAGGCCCTCGAGGAGTAATTACAGTCAATGGAAACACCGAACGCTCTCTCCGAGCGGAGGAGCACACAGTGGCCCTTGCTGCGGAAGTACAAAGCAGCCTCTCCAGACAGTTCTCCAGTCCGGTCATTAAACATCTGGACACCGTCAATCGCGCCCGGAGACGGAGTAACCTACAACAAGACCGCCTGACACGTTCCGAGCAGGCGTAGCAATGCGGCCCCAACCCCAGCCCTCGCAAAAATGCGACACCGGTACTTCGCGTACATAACTACGCTCTAGAAATACCATGGGTACAGGGAGAGGGGCACCATCACGGCACGCCTGAAACACGGCTTAAACCGCACCTGGGGCTGTCGATTTTTTAATTTTCTCTTACTTTCAGGACTCCACTCTTCGTAAGGCCTGTTCGGCAGTTCAATTGCCGGACAAACGATGCAAGAACCAGGGAAGCAGACAAGCCATGCCGCATTACGGAACTCCCAGGTGGTCTCTATCACGAGAAGTATACCTGTTTCACATACCATTCCACAGCGTGCCCCTGGAATGGACATGTTAAATAGTCCAACCTTTTGCTTATCGCATTATTTGTATCGTTCCGCTTTGATCGCAGCCCTTTTTAATAAACAATGCATAGCTTTTGTCTCTTTTTGCATTACTCTTTTTTTTACAAATATATGTTCCTTAACGACATGTTGCACCCGTACACTTTGGTACGGCCAAAATACGCCAGGGGCTTTAGTACCCCTCAATATGGTGTGAGAAGTCCGAACACTTTAACAAGTGCGGCACCCCGAACTTATAGCATTATATGCATCGGCTCCGAATCATGTCTTGGGTCAATAGTTCGGTTTGCCCGGCTCCTATGTTTTGGTGCCTTACGTTCCGCTATATCGGCTAAGGTAGCACTAGGAGAACTACTGCGATTGTGCCCCAGTTGAGCTGGGTCGAGCAGCTCAGTAGAGAAAGCTAAAACTGACTGTCATGACGAAGCGAGAGCTGGTCACTGTTCGAGAGGTTTTCGAGTCCCTAAAGACTTATGCCGCTTAGAGCGAGGAGTCGGCTCTGTCCGGCCAAGGCGTGGATAGCGCCCCGAACTCGGTCTTCCGAACACAAGGGGCTTCGCTGAAATTTAAAATTATAGAATTCTATGGCTAAGTGAGAGTGTTCAAGCATTATAGTCCGGTTGCCTTGTTCGTTGTGCTGAGCGCCTCCCTCGAAGGACCCAAACATGGGAAAAAGAGCGCTCAGGTTTATCCCCGAACACCCCAGCACTAGCGGCACGGGGGCAGAAGCCGACGACACGCCATCTCTCAGAATTGATAAATAGCCGCACAAAAGGTAATATTTTAAATTCCAACAGCATTGCTTAGCGCATATGAACAAGTTTTCAGCGCACAGGACAAAACGAGTAAATTTTACTCAAAAATTACATCCCTGGAACATTCATCCGCCATAAGGCAGGCACCCTTCAGAACATCCTTATAATAATTCTCGGGCTTGCGATGCTCCTTCCTCGGCGGTGGCCCGTCCTTCACAAGCTTCTCAGCATCCAGCTTGCCCGAGTGCACCTTAGCACGGGCAAGGACCCTACGGGAACCTTCAATGCAGACGGAGCACTTGATGACTTCGAGCCTTGGACAGGGCCCCACCAGCCGGCACACCAGCCCAAAATAGCTCCCAGGCAGAGCCTCCCCAGGCCACAGCCAAACTATGAGGCCCTTCATGGCCTGTTCGGCCGCCTTGTGGAGCTCGACCAGTTGCTTCAGTTGGTCGCTCAGGGGCACGGGGTGTCCGGCCTCAGCATACTGAGACAAGAACACCTTCTCTGTCGAGCTGCCCTCCTCGGCTCGATAGAATGCGGCGGCATCGGACACGCTACGGGGAAGATCTGCGAATGCTCCTGAAGAGCTCCAGATTCGGGTAAGTAACAAGTAACTCATGTTTATGTGTTTGCTTTGCATAAAGAATGCCTTACCCGCCGCCATCTTTTTCACCTCATCCAACTCCTGGAGGGTCTTCTGGGATTGGGCCTTGGCAGACTTGGCATTTTCAATAGCCACCGCGAGCTCGGACGCTCGCGTCTTTGAGTCAAGCTCCAAACTCTCATGTTTTTCCATGAGAGCCTGGAGCTCTTGCCGCACCTTGCCAACCTCGGCCTCATACTTCTCCCGCTCGGTGCGCTCCGTGGCCGCCCTCTTCTCGGCCTCGAGCAGCACTTGCTTAAGGGTCGCCACCTCAAACGTGGCCCCTACAATAGCCACGATAATCCTGTCATTTTTTGCAATTGCACCTTTTTTATATATATGTTTAAACAAAGTATTTCTTACCTTCCTTATCCTCGAGCTGCTTCTTAGCACGCCCGAGCTCTTGCTCGGACTGCTCGAGGTTCTGCTTTAGCGTGTCCACTTCCGCAGTCAGTGCGGCGGACGCCAGCAGAGAAGCCTACATACGCATATTGACTCCTTTTTGTTAGACTCCTGCGAATTTTATTTGATCCTCTATTCGGCTTTTCTTCCCGAACACCAAACAGAGCATCAGGGGCTACTGTCTATGCGGTAATATTATTTATACATTCTTTACTTACCTCAAAGCCTGTTAAAAGGCTAGCACAAGCTTCAGTCAGTCCGTTCTTGGCGGACTGAACCTTCTGGACCACCGCACTCATAATGGTGCGGTGCTCCTCGTCGATGGAGGCGCCTTTGAGCGCCTCCAACAGATTGTTCGGCGCCTCCAGTTGGACGGGGGTCACCGGCATGGAGGGCCTGCTCCTCTTGGAAGGAGGTCGCCCGCCGGACTCTGGAACCTTTGAAGGTTCCGGAGAGGTGTCCGGCCTAGAGCCGGACTTGGAGCCCTGGGGGGTTTTATCCCCTTTACTCCTGGAGTCCGGGAGGTCGCCTTGCGGTGCCTCCAGGACCACCTCCTCCTGGCTTGGAACCTGTTGGGACAACACTTTGGCGTCGTCCGTAGGGCAGGGGGGGGAGGGAGCCGTCGGAAGCGAATTCACATCCGACGAGTCCAGTGAACCGCTCGACGACGCGTCGAGCCGGTCTTTGGGTGGGTTGCATAATCATATTTGACATAAGGGAAAGTTGTGCAATACAGGAATACTATAAATTACTCTGGTATCCGGATACTTACGATTTTTCCAGGGGCTTGGCCCTGACCGGCCACTCCCCTTCGTCGTCGGCGACGTTGGTGGAGTAGTCTGGAGGAAGGGTTTTGCCCTTCTTGGACCCTTCAGCCTCCCCAGTGAGGGCGGCCTTCCTTTCCTTCTCTCCCCCCGCTGGAGGGGGAGAGGTCTCTTCTTCCTCCTCCTCGTCTTCACGGGAGGAATACGCCTTGGAACCGTCGGATGATGAACCTGACACCTCCCGGCGCCGGGCACTTTTTCGAGTCCCCGTGGCCTTCTTCGTGGCCTTCTTCTCCGGCACCACATAGGGTGCCGGAACCAGCAACTTCGCCAAGAGGGCATCGGCTGGGTCTTCGGGCAAAGGAGCTGGACAGTCGATCTGTCCGGACTTCGCCTGCCATACCTGTCAAAGGTAAGGGAGCTTAGATCCCGCATAGAGTTAAACAATGAAAAACTAATACCCTGTAAAAGGCACAAACAACTTACCGCGCTGGCGTGACACTTCGCGTTGAATCCGTGATCCTCGGTAGCGGATGCGGGAGCCTCGGCGCCCTTGAAAAGCACCTTCCAGACATCTTCGTACATCGTGTCGAAGAGCCTGCTCAGAGTTCGATGCTGCGCTGGGTTGAACTCCCACAGATTGAAGGCTCGTTGTTGACACGGGAGGATCCGGCGGATGAGCATGACCTGGACCACGTTGACAAGCTTGAGCTGCTTGTCCACCAGGGTTTGGATGCATGTTTGCAGTCCAGTCACCTCTCCTTTGCTACCCCATGACAGGCCCGTCTCTTTCCAGGACGTGAGCCGCGTTAGGGGTCCGGACCGGAACTCGGGGGCTGCGACCCACTCAGGGTCGCGCGGCTCGGTGATGTAAAACCACCCCGATTGCCACCCCTTCAGGGTCTCCACAAAGGTGCCCTCGAGCCATAAGACTAGGGGCATCTTGCCCACCATGGCGCCTCCGCACTCTGCCTGGTTGCCGCGCACCACCTTTGGCTTGACATTGAAAGTCTTGAGCCATAGGCCGAAATGGGGGCGGATGCAGAGGAAAGCCTCGCACACGACGATAAACGCCGAGATGTTGAGGATGAAATTCGGGGCCAGATCATGGAAATCCAGGCCGTAGTAGAACATGAGTCCCCAAACGAATGGGTGGATAGGAAAGCCCAGTCCGCGGAGGAAGTGGGGAAGGAACACTACCCTCTCATGGGGCCTTGGGGTGGGGAGGAGCTGCCCCTCTTCGAGAAGCCGGTGCGCCATGTCGTTAGACAAGTATCCGGCCTTCCTTAGTTTTTTGATGTGTCCCTCCGTAACAGAGGAGACCATCCACTTGCCTCCCGCTCCGGACATGGCTGGAGAAGGTTGAGGTGGGGAGTGCGGGCTTGGACACTGGAGCTCGAGTGCGCGAGAATGGATAGGCAAAGGAGGAAGAAGGCGTAGGTGAAAAGGTGGATCCTTATCCCCTTATATGGGTGGACGCAACTACGTGTCCCCACCAGCCTAGTAAAACTCGCTTATCCCCAAGCGCCGTAATCAATGGCACGGTTGGGTTACCCACGCCCATATTGATGAGAATCCCGGAATAAGGGGACACGATCTCTGCTTCAACGAGACGTGCCAAGGAAACCGCCTCGCATGACACACTGAGGTGGGACAATAAAACGATTCGAATAAAGGCTTGGCTGTGGTGCGATGTCACACTATGGAATACGTCAGCTGATTAGATTTGTGTAAATATTATTCTCTCTATGGCAATATGTGGAAACTTATTTTGCAGAGCCAGACACTACCTTTGTGTTCAAAATCTTCTATGAAGTACTTGGAGGAGGAACCCGCCTTGCAATGTCGAAGACAATTTGCGCGCCGGACTCGTCGTCATTGAAGCCTGGTTCAGGGGCTACTGAGGGAGTCCTGGATTAGGGGGTGTCCAGATGGCCGGACTATACCTTGAGCCGGACTCCTAGACTATGAAGATACAAGATTGAAGACTTCGTCCCGTGTCCGGAAGGGACTTTCCTTGGCGTGGAAGGCAAGTTGGCGATACGGATATGTAGATCTCCTACCATTGTACCCGACTTTGTGTAACCCTAACCCTCTCCGGTGTCTATATAAACCGGAGGGTTTTAGTCCTTAGGACAACATACGCAATAATCATACCATAGGCTAGCTTCTAGGGTTTAGCCTCTCCGATCTCGTGGTAGATCTACTCTTGTACTACCCATATCATCAATATTAATCAAGCATGACATAGGGTTTTACCTCCATCAAGAGGGCCCAAACCTGGGTAAAACTTTGTGTCCCTTGCCTCCTGTTACCATCCGGCCTAGATGCACAGTTCGGGACCCCCTACCCGAGATCTGCCGGTTTTGACACCGACACTCCCCAACACTCAACTCTCTCTCTCTCACAGGATTTGGATTTGGTGGAAAGAAGATTTGAGTGGAAAGCAACTTGGGAAGGCTAGAGATCAAGATTCATATGGTTGGAATGGAATATCTTGACCTCAACACAAGTGTAGGTGGTTTTCTCTCAGAAAATGTGTATTGGAAGTGTAGGTATGTTCTGATGGCTCTCTCCACGAATGAAGAGTGGGTGGAGGAGTATATATAGCCTCCACACAAAATCTAACCGTTACACACAATTTTCCAAACTCGGTGGGACCGAATGGTTAAACTTGGTCGGACCGATTCAGCAAACCTAGTGACCGTTAGGATTTTCGGTGGGACTGAGACGCAACTCGGTAGGACCGATATGGTTAGTGTTAGGGCATAACGTAATCTCGGTGTGACCGATTACACAAACTCGATGGGTCCGATTTTGGTAATAAGCTAACCAGAGAGTTGGTCATGTAAACTCGGTGGGACCGATTCGCTCATCTCGGTGAGACCGAAATGTTACAAAAGGGAAACAAAGAGTTTACATTGCAATCTCGGTGGGACCGATCGCTCATCTCGGTAAGACCGAAATGTTACGAAGGGAAACAGAGAGATTACAATCCCATCTCGGTGAGACCGAGATCCCTATCGGTGAGACCGATTTGCCTAGGGTTTGTGGCAGTGGCTATAACATTTGAAACTCGGTGGCGCTGGATAGAAAGAATCGGTGGGGCCGAGTTTGACTTTTGGTTTAGGTCATATGTGGATGTGGGAGAGTAGTTGAGGATTTTGGAGCATATCACTAAGCACTTTGAGCAAGCAAGCCATTAAGCAACACCTCATCCCTCCTTGATAGTATTGGCTTTTCCTATAGACTCAATGTGATCTTGGATCACTAAAATATAAAATGTAGAGTCTTGAGCTTCACGCTTGAGCCAAAAAATTTGTCCTTAGAATTTTGAGGGATCCACTTTCCTCATCCATGCCATGCCATTCATTGAGCTTTTCCTGAAATATTAATCTTGGAATAATGTTAGCTCAATGAGCTATATGTTGTTAGGAATTATCAAAACCACCCAGGGATAGTTGCACTTTCAATCTCCCCCTTTTTGGTAATTGATGACAACATATAGATCAAAGCTTCGACAAATGATAATAAGAGTGAAAGATATTGTCGCTTTGATAAGTATGTGAAAAGCAAGAGCTCCCCCTAAATTTGTGCATATCTTAAGATTTGCTTTAGACTGCAAATGCACAATGAGTTAGGATCATGGGTTACTCTTCCATGTCACATACATCTTGGTGGAGAGCTCAAAATGATAAGAATTAAATACATGCACTCATCACCAAGCAAAGTGAATGATCATATAAGGATAAGTAAGATAATATCATCTAACAAGCATAATTGTAGCTTATGATCAACCACATGATCATCAATGTCTCACAGATAATAGCATAGTATCTCAAGCAATCAAAAGACAAACAAAGTTCAACCACCAAAGCAAGAGAGAATAAAAAGCAACGCTCTCTCTCGAAGCCTATGATCTATACATTTTCTCCCCCTTTGGCAACAAGTTACCAAAAAGTTCATAGAAAATGCATAGCACTAAAACGTCTCTCAAGATTGGTCTTCAGGTGGTGGTGTCTGGAGAACGCCAAGGACGAAGGCTTCAGTCGAAGTAGATGGAGCTGATGGAGTTGGTGCTGGAGCTGGTTGCGCTGGAGCTGTAGCTGGTGCAGATGAAGTGACTCTAGTGTCTGGAACAGGCACTACAGCAGATCTCTGAGCTCTAGGCACTCTGGCAAATGCATCCGTGGTTGTCTTGCCCTTCCTCTCCTGCATGTCATCCTGTAGCTGCTCCACAACAGACTGAATCTCAGTTACTTTGACATCTAAATCATAGAATTTTTGTTCCACGATTCTTTCCAGGCTCTCCTGGTTTTGAGTTAGGGTGGCCAACCCCTTCTCAATCCTCAGAGTTGATGCTATCAAATAACCAAGCTGGTCCTGCTTGCTTTTCAAAAAGTACTCAGATGCCTCCTCTTGACTTGGCATCTTGGCAGCCTTCTCTTTCTTTGCTTTCTCCTTCTTCTCTTGAGCTTGTACTGATGATGGTTCATTCTCATTCATCACAACTTGATTGTCCTCAAAGTCATTATAGATAGGCAAGTGTTCCTTATCCAACAAGTATGTGCCTGTGCCCATCTTTGAGTTTATCAACTCCTGGATCTGTGGGGCATATCCACAACTTCTTTTCTGGTCAGTTGCAGTCCTCTTGATAGTCTCAACTATAAGGCTCATGACCTTGAACTTCTGTGGCACATCAAATATATGTAGCAAGTTAATTGTGAAGGAAATATGCCCTAGAGGCAATAATAAAGTTATTGTTTATTTCCTTATATCATGATAAATGTTTATTTTTCATGCTAGAATTGTATTAATCGGAAACATAATACATGTGTGAATACATAGACAAACAGAGTGTCACTAGTATGCCTCTACTTGACTACCTCGTTAATCGAAGATGGTTATGTTTCCTAACCATAAACAAAAGAGTTGTTATTTGATTAACGGGATCACATCATTAGAAGAATGATGTGATTGACATGACCCATTCCATTAGCTTAGCACCCGATCATTTAGTATGTTGCTATTGCTTTCTTCATGACTTATACATGTTCCTATGACTATGAGATTATGCAACTCCCGTTTGCCGGAGGAACACTTTGTGTGCTACCAAACGTCACAACGTAACTGGGTGATTATAAAGGAGCTCTACAGGTGTCTCCGAAGGTACATGTTGGGTTGGCGTATTTCAAGATTAGGATTTGTCACTCCGTTTGTCGGAGGGGTATCTCCGGGCCCTCTCGGTAATGCACATCACATAAGCCTTGCAAGCATTGCAACTAATGAGTTAGTTGCGAGATGATGTATTACGAAACGAGTAAAGAGACTTGCCGGTAACGAGATTGAACTAGGTATTGAGATACCGACGATCGAATCTCGGGCAAGTAACATACCGATGACAAAGGGAACAACGTATGTTGTTATGCGGTCTAACCGGTAAAGATCTTCGTAGAATATGTAGGAGCCAATATGAGCATCCAGGTTCCGCTATTGGTTATTGCCGGAGACGTGTCTCGGTCATGTCTACATTGTTCTCGAACCTGTAGGGTCCGCATGCTTAAGGTTTCGATCACAGTTATATTATGAGTTTATGAGTTTTGATGTACCGAAGTTAGTTCGGAGTCCCAGATGTGATCACGGACATGACGAGGAGTCTCAAAATGATCGAGAAATAAAGATTGATATATTGGACGGCTATATTCGGACACCGGAAGTGTTCCGGGTGATTTTGGAGAAAAACCGGAGAGCCGGAGGGTTACCGGAACCCCCCCCCCCCGGGAGAAGTAATGGGCCATATGGGCCTTAGTGGAGAGACAGAGGGGCAGAGAAAGGTGGGCCGCACGCCTCCTCCCCCTAGTCCGAATTGGACTAAGAGAGGGGGGGCGGCGCCCCCTTTCCTTCTCCCTCCCCACTTCTTTCCCCCTCCTAGTAGGAGTCCTACTCCTACTAGGAGGAGGACTCCTCCTTGGCGCGCCATAGGGGCTGGCCGGCCTCCTCCCCTTGATCCTTTATATACGGGGGCAGGGGGCACCCCTAGACACAAAAGTTGATCCACGTGATCATATTCTTAGCCGTGTGCGGTGCCCCCTTCCACCATAATCCTCGATAATATTGTAGCGGTGCTTAGGCGAAGCCCTGCGACGGTAGTACATCAAGATCATCACCACGCCGTCGTGCTGACAGAACTCTTCCCCGACACTTTGCTGGATCAGAGTCCGGGGATCGTCATCGAGCTGAACGTGTGCTAGAACTCAGAGGTGCCGTAGTTTCGGTACTTGATCGGTCGGGCCGTGAAGACGTACGACTACATCAACCGCGTTGTGCTGACGCTTCTGCTGTCGGTCTACAAGGGTACGTAGATCACACTCTTCCCTCGTTGCTATGCATCACCATGATCTTGCGTGTGCGTAGGAAATTTTTTGAAATTACTATGTTCCCCAACAGTGGCATCCGAGCCTAGGTTTTATGCGTTGATGTTATGCATAAGTAGAACACAAGTGAGTTGTGGGCGATATAAGTCATACTGCTTACCAGCATGTCATACTTTGGTTCAGCGGTATTGTTGGACGAAGCGGCCCGGACCGACATTACGCGTACGCTTATGCGAGACCGGTTCTCCCGACGTGCTTTGCACAAAGGTGGCTAGCGGGTGACAATTTCTCCAACTTTAGTTGAACCGAGTGTGGCTACACCCGGTCCTTGCGAAGGTTAAAACAGCACCAACTTGACAAACTATCGTTGTGGTTTTGATGCGTAGGTAAGATTGGTTCTTGCTTAAGCCCGTAGCAGCCACGTAAAACTTGCAACAACAAAGTAGAGGACGTCTAACTTGTTTTTGCAGGGCATGTTGTGATGTGACATGGTCAAGACATGATGCTGAATTTTATTGTATGAGATGATCATGTTTTGTAACCAAGTTATCGGCAACTGGCAGGAGCCATATGGTTGTCGCTTTATTGTATGCAATGCAATTGCGCTGTAATGCTTTACTTTATCACTAAACGGTAGCGATAGTCGTGGAAGCATAAAATTGGCGAGACAACAACGATGCTACGATGGTGATCAAGGTGTCGCGCCGGTGTCGATGGTGATCACGACGGTGCTTCGAAGATGGAGATCACAAGCACAAGATGATGATGGCCATATCATATCACTTATATTGATTGCATGTGATGTTTATCTTTTATGCATCTTACCTTGCTTTGATTGACGGTAGCATTTTAAGATGATCTCTCACTAATTATCAAGAAGTGTTCTCCCTGAGTATGCACCGTTGTGAAAGTTCTTCGTGCCGAGACACCACGTGATGATCGGGTGTGATAGGCTCTACGTTCAAATACAACGGGTGCAAAACAGTTGCACACGCAGAATACTCAGGTTATACTTGACGAGCCAAGCATATACAAATATGACCTCGGAACACGGAGACCGAAAGGTCGAGCGTGAATCATATAGTAGATATGATCAACATAGTGATGTTCACCATTGAAACTACTCCATCTCACGTGATGATCGGACATGGTTTAGTTGATTTGGATCACGTGATCACTTAAAAGATTAGAGGGATGTCTTTCTAAGTTGGAGTTCTTAAGTAATATGATTAATTGAACTTTAAATTTATCATGAACTTAGTCCTGGTAGTATTTTGCAAATTATGTTGTAGATCAATAGCTCATTTTGTTGCTTCCCTGTGTTTATTTTGATATGTTCCTAGAGAAAATTGTGTTGAAAAATGTTAGTAGCAATGATGCGGATTGGATCCGTGATCTGAGGTTTATCCTTATTGCTGCACAGAAGAATTATGTCCTTGATACACCGCTAGGTGACAGACCTATTGCAGGAGCAGATGCAGACGTTATGAACGTTTGTCTAGCTCAATATGATGACTATTTGATAGTTTAGTGCACCATGCTTAACAACTTAGAATCGGGACTTCAAAGACATTTTGAACGTCATGGAACATATGAGATGTTCCAGGAGTTGAAGTTAATATTTCAAGCAAATACCCGAGTTGAGAGATATGAAGTTTCCAACAAGTTCTATAGCTAAAAGATTGAGGAGAATCGCTCAACTAGTGAGCATGTGCTCAGATTGTCTGGGTACTAAAATTGCTTGAATCAAATGGGAGTTAATCTTCCAGATAAAATAGTGATTAACAGAATTCTCTAGTCACCATCACCAAGTTAGTAGAACTTCTCGATGAACTATGATATGCAAGGGATAACGGAAACGATTCCCAAGCTCTTCGTAATGTTGAAATTGACGAAGGTAGAAATCGAGAAAAACATCAAGTGTTGATGGTAGACAAGACCAGTAGTTTCAAGAAAAGGGCAGAGGGAAGAAGGGGAACTTCAAGAAGAACGGCAAGCAAGTTGCTGCTCAAGTGAAGAAGCCCAAGTCTGGTCCTAAGCCTGAGACTAAGTGCTTCTACTGCAAAGGGACTAGTCACTAGAAGCAGAACTACCCCAAGTGATTGGCGGATAAGAAGGATGGCAAACTGAACATAAGTATATTTGATATACATGTTATTGATGTGTACTTTACTAGTGTTTATAGCAACCCCTCAGTATTTGATACTAGTTCAGTTACTAAGATTAGTAACTCGAAACGGGAGTTGCAGAATAAACAGAGACTAGTTAAGGGTGAAGTGATGATGTGTGTTGGAAGTGGTTCCAAGATTGATATGATCATCATCGCACACTCCCTATAATTTCGGGATTAGTGTTGAACCTAAATAAGTGTTATTTGGTGTTTGCATTGAGCATAAATATGATTTGATCATGTTTATTGTAATACGGTTATTCATTTAAATAAGAGAATAAATTGTTGTTCTGTTTACATGAATAAAACCTTATATGGTTACACACCCAATGAAAATAGTTCGTTGGATCTCGATCGTAGTGATACACATAATCATAATATTGAAACCAAAAGATGCAAAGTTAATAATGATAGTGCAACTTATTTGTGGCACTGCCGTTTAGGTCATATTGGTGTAAAGCGCATGAAGAAACTCCATGCTGATGGGCTTTTCGAATCACTTGATTACGAATCAGTTGATGCTTGCAAACCATGCCTCATGGGCAAGATGACTAAGACTCTGTTCTTCGGAACAATGGAGCGAGCAACAGATTTGTTGGAAATCATACATACTGATGTATGTGGTCCGATGAATATTGAGGCTCGCGACAGGTATCATTATTTTCTGATCTTCACAGATGATTTGAGCAGATATGAGTATATCTACTTGATGAAACATAAGTCTGAAACATTTGAAAAGTTTAAAGAATTTCAGAGTGAAGTGAAAAATCATCATAACAAGAAAATAAAGTTTCTACGATCTGATCGTAGAGAAGAGTATTTGAGTTACGAGTTTGGCCTTGAGTTAAAACAATGTGAAATAGTTTCACTACTCATGCCACCTGGAACACCACAACATAATGGTGTGTCCGATCGTCATAATCGTACTTTATTGGATATAGTGCAATCTATGATGTCTCTTACCGATCTACCACTATTGTTTTGGGGTTATGCATTAAAGACAGCTGCATTCATGTTAAAAAGGGCACCATCTAAGTCCGTTGAGACGACACAATCTGAACTATGGTTTGGCAAGAAACCAAAGTTGTCGTTTCTTAAAGTTTGGGGTTATGATGCTTATGTGAAAAAGTTTCATCCTGATAAGCTCAAACCCAAATCGGAGAAATATGTCTTCATAGGATACCCAAAGGAGACTGTTGGGTACACCTTCTATCACAGATCCGAAGGCAAGACATTCATTGCTAAGAATGGATCTTTTCTAGAGAAGGAGTTTCTCTCGAAAGAAGTGAGTGGGAGGAAAGTAGAACTTGACGAGGTAACTGTACCTGCTCCCTTATTGGAAAGTAGTTCATCGCAGAAATCTGTTCATGTGACTATTACACCAATTAGTGAGGAAGCTAATGATGATGATCATGTAACTTCAGATCAAGTTACTACCGAACCTCGTAGGTAAACCAGAGTGAGATCCGCACCAGAGTGGTACGGTAATCATGTTCTGGAGGTCATGTTACTTGACAATGACGAGCCTACGAACTATGAGGAAGCGATGATGAGCCCAGATTCCGCGAAATGGCTTGAGGCCATGAAATCTGAGATGAGATCCATGTATGAGAACGAAGTATGGACTTTGATTGACTTGCCCAATGATCAGTGAGCCATTGAGATTAAGTGGATCTTTAAGAGGAAGACAGACGCTAATAGTAGTGTTACTATCTACAAAGCTAGAATTGTCGCAAAAAGGTTTTCAACAAGTTCAAGGTGTTGACTACGATGAGAGTTTCTCACTCGTATATATGATTAAGTCTGTCCGAATCATGTTAGCAATTGCCGCATTTTATGAAATCCGGCAAATGGAGAAACAAAACTGCATTCCTTAATGGATTTATTAAAGAAGAGTTGTATATGATACAACCAGAAGGTTTTGTCAATCCTAAAGGTGCTAACAAAATGTGCAAGCTCCTGCGATCCATCTATGGACTGGTGCAAGCATCTCGGAGTTGGAATATGCGCTTTGATGAGATGATCAAAGCATATAGTTTTATACAGACTTGCGGTGAAGCCTGTATTTACAAGGAAGTGAGTGGGAGCACTACAGCATTTCTGATAAGCATATGTGAATGACATATTGTTGATCGGAAATAATGTAGAATTATTCTGCAAAGCATAAAGGAGTGTTTTTGAAATAAGTTTTTCAAAGAAAGACCTCGGTGAAGCTGCTTACATATTAAGCATCAAGATCTATAGAAATAGATCAAGATGCTCGATAAGTTTTTTTTCAATGAGTACATACCTTGACAATATTTTGAAGTAGTTCAAAAAATTGGAACGGTCAAAGAAAGAGTTCTTGGCTGTGTTACAAGGTGTGAAATTGAGTAAGACTCAAAGCCCGACCACGGCAAAAGATAGAAAGAGAATGAAAGTCATTCCCTATGCCTCGGCCATAGGTTCTATAAAGTATGCCATGCTGTGTACCAGATCTATTGTATACCCTACACTGTGTTAAGCAAGGGAGTACAATAGTGATCTAAGAGTAGATCACTGGAAAGCGGTCAAAATTATCCTTAGTGGAATAAGGAAATATTTCCCAATTATGGAGGTGACAAAAAGGTTCGTCGTAAAAAGTTACGTCGATGCAAATTTTAACACAGATCTAGATGACTCTAAGTCTCGATCTAGATACATATTGAAAGTGGGAGCAATTAGCTAGAGTAGCTCCGTGCAGAGCATTGTAGACATAGAATTCGCAAAATACTTACGGATCTGTATGTGACAGACCCGTTGACTAAAATTATCTCACAAGCAAAACATTATCACACTTTAGTACTCTTTGGGTGTTAATCACATAAAACGATGTGAACAAGATTACTGACTCTAGTAAACCCTTTGAGTATAGGTCACATGACAATGTGAACTATGGGTGTTAATCACATGGTGATGTGAACTATTAGTGTTGAATCACATGGCGATGTGAACTAGATTATTGACTCTAGTGCAGGTGGGAGACTAAAGGAAATATGCCCTAGAGGCAATAATAAAGTTATTATTAATTTCCTTATATCATGATAAATGTTTATTATTCATGCTAGAATTGTATTAACCGGAAACATAATACATGTGTGAATACATAGACAAACAGAGTGTCACTAGTATGCCTCTACTTGACTAGCTCGTTAATCGAAGATGGTTATGTTTCCTAACCATAAACAAAAGAGTTGTTATTTGATTAACGGGATCACATCATTAGAAGAATGATGTGATTGACATGACCCATTCCATTAGCTTAGCACCCGATCGTTTAGTATGTTGCTATTGCTTTGTTCATGACTTATACATGTTCCTATGACTATGAGATTATGCAACTCCCGTTTGCCGGAGGAACACTTTGTGTGCTACCAAACATCACAACGTAACTGGGTGATTATAAAGGAGCTCTACAGGTGTCTCCGAAGGTACATGTTGGGTTGGCGTATTTAGAGATTAGGATTTGTCACTCCGTTTGTCGGAGAGGTATCTCTGGACCCTCTCGGTAATGCACATCACATAAGCCTTGCAAGCATTGCAACTAATGAGTTAGTTGCGAGATGATGTATTATGAAACGAGTAAAGAGACTTGCCGGTAACGAGATTGAACTAGGTATTGAGATACCGACGATCGAATCTCGGGCAAGTAACATACCGATGACAAAGGGAACAACGTATGTTGTTATGCGGTCTGACTGATAAAGATCTTCGTAGAATATGTAGGAGCCAATATGAGCATCCAGGTTCCGCTATTGGTTATTGACCGGAGACGTGTCTCGGTCATGTCTACATTGTTCTCGAACCCGTAGGGTCCGCACGCTTAAGGTTTCGATGACAGTTATATTATGAGTTTATGAGTTTTGATGTACCGAAGTTAGTTCGGAGTCCCGGATGTGATCACGGACATGACGAGGAGTCTCGAAATGGTCGAGACATAAAGATTGATATATTGGACCGCTATATTCGGACACCGGAAGTGTTCCGGGTGATTTCGGAGAAAAACCGGAGAGCCGGAGGGTTACCGGAACCCCCCCGGGAGAAGTAATGGGCCATATGGGCCTTAGTGGAGAGAGAGAGGGGCAGCCAAAGGTGGGCCGCACGCCTCCTCCCCCCTGGTCCGAATTGGACTAGGAGAGGGGGGGCGGTGCCCCCCTTTCCTTCTCCCTCCCCACTTCTTTCCCCCTCCTAGTAGGAGTCCTACTCCTACTAGGAGGAGGACTCCTCCTTGGCGCGCCATAGGGGCCGGCCGGCCTCCTCCCCTTGATCCTTTATATACGGGGGCAGGGGGCACCCCTAGACACAAAAGTTGATCCACGTGATCATATTCTTAGCCGTGTGCGGTGCCCCCTTCCACCATAATCCTTGATAATATTGTAGCGGTGCTTAGGCGAAGCCCTACGATGGTAGTACATCAAGATCGTCACCACGCCGTCGTGCTGACGGAACTCTTCCCCGACACTTTGCTGGATCGGAGTCCGGGGATCATCATCGAGCTGAACGTGTGCTAGAACTCGAAGGTGCCGTAGTTTCGGTACTTGATCGGTCGGGCCGTGAAGACGTACGACTACATCAACCGCGTTGTGGTAACGCTTCCGCTGTCGGTCTACAAGGGTACGTAGCTCACACTCTTCCCTCGTTGCTATGCATCACCATGATCTCGCATGTGCGTTTTTTGAAATTACTACGTTCCCCAACAAATTGCATGGCCTCTGATCATTCTGTGATCACCAGACTTGGGCAAGAGAGTGTGCCTAAGGATCCAATTGATTGTAGGAAGCCCTGACAGCAAGTGTTTTACTGACCCAAACTGGTGAGTCTCAAGATCATCTTCAGGAATCTCCTTGTACATGTTTTCCATAGAGTTGTGATCCATCTTCTTCTTGGCATAGACATTCAAGTCATCTTCTTCTTCCTTAGGAGCATTGATCAGATTTGCCCATTCCTCAATAGTTGAGTGGTACCTTGTAGCTTCAGACATCCATACTATCCTGCCATCTGGATAGAAGTGTGATATGGAGTAGAATTGCATTATGAGCTCCTCATTCCACTTTGTGAGCTTCTGCCCAACAAAGTCTGCAACTCCACAAGCACTGAAGCTGGCAAACACACCAGGATAGTGTTCCTCATTTTCCTTGATATACTTCCAATCGACCCACCTCATTTCACACACTATAGGCTTCTTGTCCAATAACACTGTCTCATAGAAGTCCTGTTGTTCCTTTGTGTGGAACCTGTAATCAACAGCAGTCCTTCTCCTGGTAGCATATGGATCTGTCTCTCTCCATAGCCTCAACCCCGAGTCTCTCCTGATCTTCATGTTCTCAGCCATAGGATGAGCATCATTGTGGTCTGGAGTCTTGGGTTTGAGCTTTCTTAGGACTTGTCCTGCATCATCTTCATCAGCAGCAACTTCAGGCACTGGGGCCTTGTTCTTCTCAGTAGCTGGTATACTCCTGGTATTCCTCTTAGGTGCACTCTTGGGCTTGTAGGCTGCTTTGGGCGTTTCTTTGGGCTTTGATGTTGCAGCCCCTGACTTTATAGCATCACCCATAAGCTTCCGGGCCTTAGGTGCTTGTGTAGCAACCTCTTCTTCCTCTTCCTCTTCAGAATCTCTCGTGATTGAGGATCTCCCAAGCACTCTAGCAGTGGTCTTTTTGATCCTCTCCTTCCTCTTCTTCCCTTCTGCAGCAGCCTCTTTGGGTTGAGATTCCAAAGATGCTTGAGAGTAGGCTCTGGCTTTAGACATTGGCTGTCTCCCTGCTAACCTCTTGGTCTTCAGACCTGGCTTGGTTGAAGCAGCTGTGCCATATTCCTTCTTAAGCACTTTCTTCTTTGATGTGACATCATCCTCGGTGGCCACATAGTCTTCATCCTCAGACTCTGAAGTTTTCTTCTTCCTTGTTCTGGTGGCAGCTTTGGGCAAGTTGCTGGGAGTGCTCCTGCTACCATCATCTGAACTGCTAGAGGGACTAGTGCCCTCACTCAGGTGAACCTGCTCCTCTGACCTGTTCTGGCTGTCACTCTGATCAGACATATTGCAAACACTGATAGCAGACCCTGTGAATAGATATAGATGAGATAGAGTGGATGAGCATCACAAAATGCAGAGGTTTTTGCAAAAGAATGAGTCAAAAACTTAGTTTTAGTTTTCCACAGAAAGCATTTCGGATCAACCGATTTGTAAACTCGATGATACCGAAGCAGCTGTTGGAACCTAAACTAGTGAACTCGGTCAGACCGAGTCACAGTTCGGTGGCACCAAGACGGCTAGGGTTTCACAGTCCTGAACTCGGTCACACCGATTTGCAATTCTCGGTCAGACCGAAAATGACATGTGCAATGGCCTGAGCCGAATCGGTGGTATCGAGTTCCACAACTCGGTGGGTCCGAGATGGTTTCGGCGGAAACCTAACCCTAAATTTTCAATTCAAATCTAATCTACGGAGTGTTTTGGCTGGATAAGATTGTTTCAATCGTGGCAAGATTCATGATGAACACAATGTGCTAGGAATCGGATGTGGATAGCACTGTGATCGAGTCCATACCCTAGTTCGGCGATGAACTCGGGCGGCAACAGCGTGGAAGAATTCCGTTGACGGCGGCGGAGACCAGTGACAGGAGGCGGCTGGTGACGAGGAGGACGATCCGGAGACCCAGGAGGCAGTGCGAGCTATGCGCGGGCGAAGGGGTTTCGGAGAAATTTCCAAAATTTTGCCCGTGAGTATATATAGCCTGACCCTGTCGGTGTGACCGAGTGGAACAACTCGGTGGCACCGAGATTCATAACTGCAAGCAGTTACTGAAACTCGGTGTGACCGAAAGGTTTAAATCGGTTGCATCGAGATTGAAAACCTAGATCGACTTAGTGATCTCGGTATGACCGAAATGGAGGAATCGGTCAGACCGAAAAGCACAAAGAAGTTTTGGAAGTTTAAGTCTATGACGAATCGGGGACTTCGAGTGCTCCTCACACAGAGTGGTTCGAATCTGACTTGATCAAATTTTTTGATGTAGCATGAATAGAGTTTGAGACGAGAAAAGCATAGATAGCTAGATAGGGTTCTTAGGCATTCTTGTCCATCCACTTGGCAAAAGGAAAGAAAACCAATCAATCAAAACAACAAGTGGATGTCCTTGAATGAATAAAATATGCAATCAACATGCTCACACAATAAAATGGCAAATATGTGGCAAAGCATGCACAACCAATTCTAGCATCTATCAAACAATTGGCGATGACTAGGTCATCTATATATGAGTATATTGACTTAGGAGTCAAATGAGAACATTTGATCATAGGTCATACTCATCGTTTAAGCACAAGTGGGGTTACCACTTTTACATAAAGCATTGTTGTGTTCACACCATTAGAGTTGCTTTAGCTCAATTCTTAGAGTAAAGCTCCCCCTAGATGTGAGATCCCCCCTAAGAGGGATGAACTAACCTTGGGTTTTATCGATGATGACTTCATGTAGATGTTGAAGATGTGGATGCTCAATGTTGATGTAGATCATTTGGAGCTATCCATTGGACTGGGTTGCACTTTCAATACCTACATGGGTTAGTCCCACAAGGAACAAACAAGGATATCCATAGACATAAAGTGATGCACACACAAGATGATGTCTATGAAAGCTTTTAGGTTACCTTGTCCCTTATCTTACGAACAAGAGGGTTTGTGACTCCTAGAACTAGTGCAAGATATGGAAGTTGATTGCACTTGTTCTTGCCAAGATGATAAGAGTGAAGTATGTTGGCGGAGTCACCCTCAAGAACTCTCTAGTTATTCTTCTTCGGGATCCACACCATCTTGATGGGAATCCTCGGTGTTGTAGTTGTACTTGATGAAGTGGAACTTGAAGTAGTATTGCGAACCCACTTGACCAAGGCCTTAGGAGCTTCTTCAAATGCATCAATTTCCTCTTGTAGCTTGTCCTTGCCTTTTTGCTTAAGTGTAACTTGGCTAAGAGAATCATTAGTGGAATCAAGAGAACTACTAGAAGCAACAATATTGGATTTAGCATGATTATTGTTACTACTAGAGGAAGAATCTTTCTTGTTCTTGTTACTAGACTTGACTTGAGGCATGTAAGTGGATAAGAGTAAACGCTTGGCAATGTAAGAAGAACTTTTCTTACGAAGATCATCATTGATTGCTTTTAAGAACTCACGCTCTTGCTCAAGGTTGAGCTTTTGAAAGCGTAATTTCTCATGAGTCCTTAAAAGTTCTTGATGATCTCCTAAGATAGTTTCATGAGCTAACTTAAGAGTGTTTAGTTATTTAGTTAGAGACTCAATCTTCTCCTTATCATTGTCATTCGTTTTATCTTGATTAGCATGATTAATTGACGTTTCATCATAGTATTCATCACTAGAGTTGTCAACAAGTAAATCATCATCACCTAACAAGTCATCTTCATCACTATTGAAATCAACATACTCGGGGTGTGACACCTTTGGGCCTTTAGCCATGAAGCATGTTCCAACTCCTTCATTTGGTGAGTCAAATATGTCATAGGAGTTGGTTGTCACAAGTGCTAGACCGGCAACACCTTCATCTTGAGTATATTCGGAGTCGGAGTGATAGCTTCTCTCGGAGTGGTTGTCGGAGTCGGAGCCGGATACCCATTCACCAACATGAGCTTGATGTCTTCGTTTTGTGTAGCTCCTTGATGACTTGTCCTTTCTTTCCGAATCCTTGCTTCTCCGTGAGGGTCTTCGTTCATAACGATCATCTCTACTCCTTCTTTCTCTAGATGGTGATTCTTCTCTTCTACTTCTTCTCTTGGGAGAATCTTCTCTTCTCTTGTAGGGGGCCGTACACTCATTGGAATAGTGTCCGGGCCTTCCACAATTGTAGCAGTTTCGCTCTCGACTAGAAGATCTTTTGTCATTGTAGGACCTTGACTTGGAGCTTCTCTCTTTGCTTCTACTCTTGTAGAACTTGTTGAAGTTCTTCACCATTAAGCTCAATTCTTCATTGAAGGTTTGTTTCTCACTCGATGATGTGGGGGCTTCACATGAGGCTTTGTAAGCACCACTTGATTTGTTGTGAAGTTCCTCTTTATCCTTGAGTGACATCTCATGAGCAACAATTCTTCCGATGACTTCCGTTGGCTTGAGATCTTTGTAATTGGGCATCATTTGGATCAATGTGCACACGGTATCATATTTTCCATCCAAGGCTCTTAGGATCTTCTTGATGATGAATCTATCGGTCATCTCTTCACTCCCTAAGCCGGCAATCTCATTTGTGATTAGAGCAAGCCTAGAGTACATTTTAGTAACACCTTCACCATCCTTCATTTTGAACTTGTCAAGTTGACTTTGAAGCACATCCAATTTGGATTCCTTGACGGAGTCGGTACCTTCGTGCATATCAATCAAAGTATCCCAAATTTCCTTTGCATTCTCAAGACGGCTGATTTTGTTGAATTCTTCGGGGCACAATCCGTTGAATAGGATATCACAAGCTTGAGCGTTGTATTGCAGCATTTTCAACTCTTCCGCGGTGGCTTCACGGTTCGGTTCTTTCCCGTCAAAGAATTCACCTTGCCAGCCAACACACATAATAGCCCAAACAGCGGGGTTATGTCCAAGAATATGCATTTTCATCTTATGCTTCCAACTAGCAAAATTAGTACCATCAAAGTAAGGACCTCTATGGTGATAATTTCCCTCGCTAGATGCCATACTCTCCTAGGTTGTGAAACCAAGGCTATGACCGCCAAAAGCTATGGAAATCAAAGCAAATGGAGACCAAAGCTCTGATACCACTTGTAGGATCGAAAGTATGTCTAGAGGGGGGTGATTAGACTACTTGACCAAATAAAAATCTAGCCTTTTCCCAATTTTAGTTCTTGGCAGATTTTAGCTATCTTAGCACAAGTCAAGCAATCTCCAAATAATTCAAGAAAGCATGCAAAATAGTATATGAGCAGCGGAAAGTAAAGCATGCAACTTGCAACAATGTAAAGGGAAGGGTTTGGAGGATTCAAACGCAATTGGAGACACGGATGTTTTTGTCGTGGTTCCGATTGGTGGTGCTATCGTAGATCCACGTTGATGGAGACTTCAACCCACGGAGGGTAACGGTTGCGCGGGTCCACGGAGGGCTCCACCCACGAAGGGTCCACGAAGAAGCAACCTTGTCTATTCCATCATGGCCGTCGCCCATGAAGGACTTGCCTCACTAGAAGTAGATCTTCACGAAGTAGGCGATCTCCTTGCCCTTACAAACTCCTTGGTTCAACTCCACAATCTTGTCGGAGGCTCCCAAGTGACACCTAGCCAATCTAGGAGACACCACTCTCCAAGAAGTAACAAATGGTGTGTTGATGATGAACTCCTTGCTCTTGTGCTTCAAATGATAGTCTCCCCAACATTCAACTCTCTCTCACAGGATTTGGATTTGGTGGAAAGAAGATTTGAGTGGAAAGCAACTTGGGAAGGCTAGAGATCAAGATTCATATGGTTGGAATGGAATATCTTGACCTCAACACAAGTGTAGGTGGTTCTCTCTCAGAAAATGTGTATTGGAAGTGTAGGTATGTTCTGATGGCTCTCTCCATGAATGAAGAGTGGATGGAGGGGTATATATATAGCCTCCACACAAAATCTAACCGTTACACACAATTTGCCAAACTCGGTGGGACCGAATGGTTAAACTCGGTCAGACCAATTCAGCAAACCTAGTGACGTTAGGATTTTTGGTGGGACTGAGATGCAACTCGGTAGGACCGATATGGTTAGGGTTAGGGCATAACGTAATCTCGGTGTGACCGATTACACAAACTCGGTGTGACCGATTACACAAACTCGGTGGGACCGATTTTGGTAATAAGCTAACCAGAGAGTTGGTCAGGTAAACTCGGTGGGACCGATTCGCTCATCTCGGTGAGACCGAAATGTTACAAAAGGGAAACAAAGAGTTTACATTGCAATCTCGGTGGGACCGATCGCTCATCTCGGTAAGACCGAAACGTTACGAAGGGAAACAGAGAGATTACAATCCCATCTCGGTGAGACCGAGATCCCTATCGGTGAGACCGATTTGCCTAGGGTTTGTGGCAGTGGCTATGACATTTGAAACTCGGTGGCGCCGGATAGAAAGAATCGGTGGGGCCGAGTTTGACTTTTGGTTTAGGTCATATGTGGATGTGGGAGAGTAGTTGAGGATTTTGGAGCATATCACTAAGCACTTTGAGCAAGCAAGCCATTAAGCAACACCTCATCCCTCCTTGATAGTATTGGCTTTTCCTATAGACTCAATGTGATCTTGGATCACTAAAATATAAAATGTGGAGTCTTGAGCTTCACGCTTGAGCCAAACTTTTTGTCCTTAGAATTTTGAGGGATCCACTTTTCTCATCCATGCCATGCCATTCATTGAGCTTTTCCTGAAATATTAATCTTGGAATAATGTAAGCTCAATGAGCTATATGTTGTTAGGAATTACCGAAACCACCCAGGTATAGTTGCACTTTCAATCTCCCCCTTTTTGGTAATTGATGACAACATATAGATCAAAGCTTCGACAAATGATAATAAGAGTGAAAGATATTGTCGCTTTGAGAAGTATGTGAAAAGCAAGAGCTCCCCCTAAATTTGTGCATATCTTAAGATTTTCTTTAGGCTGCAAATGCACAATGAGTTAGGATCATGGGTTACTCTTCCATGTCACATACATCTTGGTGGAGCGCTCAAAATGATAAGAATTAAATACATGCACTCATCACCAAGCAAAGTGAATGATCATATAAGGATAAGTAAGATAATATCATCTAACAAGCATAAGTGTAGCTTATGATCAACCACATGATCATCAATGTCTCATAGATAATAGCATAGTATCTCAAGCAATCAAAAGACAAACAAAGTTCAACCACCAAAGCAAGAGAGAATAAAAAGCAACACTCTCTCTTGAAGCCTATGATCTATACATTTTTCTCCCCCTTTGGCAACAAGTTACCAAAAAGTTCATAAAAATGCATAGCACTAAAACGGCTCTCAAGCTTGGTCTTCTGGTGGTGGTGTCCGGAGAACGCCAAGGACGAAGGCTTCAGTCGAAGTAGATGGAGCTGATGGAGTTGGTGCTGGAGCTGGTTGCGCTGGAGCTGTAGCTGGTGCAGATGAAGTGACTCTAGTGTCTGGAACAGGCACTACAGCAGATCTGTGAGCTCGAGGCACTCTGGCAAATGCATCAGTGGTTGTCTTGCCCTTCCTCTCCTGCATGTCATCCTGTAGATGCTCCACAACTGACTGAATCTCAGTTACTTTGACATCTAAATCATAGAATTTTTGTTCCATGATTCTTTCCAGGCTCTCCTGGTTTTGAGTTAGGGTGGCCAACCCCTTCTCAATCCTCAGAGTTGATGCTATCAAATAACCAAGATGGTCCTGCTTGCTTTTCAAAAAGTACTCAGATGCCTCCTCTTGACTTGGCATCTTGGCAGCCTTCTCTTTCTTTGCTTTCTCCTTCTTATCTTGAGCTTGTACTGATGACGGTTCATTCTCATTCATCACAACTTGATTGTCCTCAAAGTCAGGATAGATAGGCAAGTGTTCCTTATCCAACAAGTATGTGCATGTGCCCATCTTTGAGTTTATCAACTCCTGGATCTATGGGGCATATCCACAACTTCTTTTCTGGTCAGCTGCAGTCCTCTTGATAGTCTCAACTATAAGGCTCATGACCTTGAACTTCTGTGGCACATCAAATATATGTAGCAAGTTAATTGCATGGCCTCTGATCATTCTGTGATCACCAGACTTGGGCAAGAGAGTGTGCCTAAGGATCCAATTGATTGTAGGCAGCCCTGACAGCAAGTGTTTTACTGACCCAAACTGGTGAGTCTCAAGATCATCTTCAGGAATCTCCTTGTACATGTTTGCCATAGAGTTGTGATACATCTTCTTCTTGGCATAGACATCCAAGTCTTCCTTAGGAGCATTGATCATATTTGCACATTCCTTAATAGTTGAGTGGTACCTTGTACCTTCAGACATCCATACTATCCTGCCATCTGGATAGAAGTGTGTTGTGGAGTAGAATTGCATTATGAGCTCCTCATTCCACTTTGTGAGCTTCTGCCCAACAAAGTCTGCAACTCCACAAGCACTGAAGCTGGCAAACACACCAGGATAGTGTTCCTCATTTTCCTTGATATACTTCCAGTCGACCCACCTCATTTCACACACTATAGGCTTCTTGTCCAACAACACTGTCTCATAGAAGTCCTGCTATTCCTTTGTGTGGAACCTGCAATCAACAGTAGTCCTTCTCCTGGTAGCATATGGATCTGTCTCTCTCCATAGCCTCAACCCTGAGTCTCTCCTGATCTTCATGTTCTCAGCCATAGGATGAGCATCATTGTGGTCTGGAATCTTGGGTTTGAGCTTTCTTAGGACTTGTCCTGCATCATCTTCATCAGCAGCAACTTCAGGCACTGGGGCCTTGTTCTTCTTAGCAGCTTGTATACTCCTGGTATTCCTCTTAGGTGTACTCTTGGGCTTGGAGGCTGCTTTGCGTGCTTCTTTGGGCTTTGATGTTGCAGCCCCTGACTTTATAGCATCACCCATAAGCTTCTGGGCCTTAGGTGCTGGTGCAGCAACCTCTTCTTCCTCTTCCTCTTCAGAATCTCTCATGATTGAGGATCTCCCAAGAACTCTAGCAGTGGTATTTTTGATCCTCTCCTTCCTCTTCTTCCCTTCTGCAGCAGCCTCTTTGGGTTGAGATTCCAAAGATGCTTGAGAGGAGGCTCTGGCTTTAGACATTGGTTGTCTCCCTGCTAACCTCTTGGTCTTCAGACCTGGCTTGGTTGAAGCATTTGTGCCATATTCCTTCTTAAGCACTTTCTTCTTTGATGTGACATCATCCTCGGTGGCCACATAGTCTTCATCCTCAGACTCTGAAGTTTTCTTCTTCCTTGTTCTGGTGGCAGCTTTGGGCAAGTTGCTGGGAGTGCTCCTGCTACCATCATCTGAACTGCTAGAAGGACTAGTGCCCTCACTCAGGTGAACCTGCTCCTCTGACCTGTTCTGGCTGTCACTCTGATCAGACATATTGCAAACACTGACAGCAGACCCTGTGAATAGATATAGATAAGATAGAGTGGATGAGCATCACAAAATGCAGAGGTTTTTGCAAAAGAATGAGTCAAAAACTTAGTTTTAGTTTTCCACAGAAAGCATTTCGGATCAACTGATTTGTAAACTCGGTGATACCGAAGCAGCTATTGGAACCTAAACTAGTGAACTCGGTCAGACCGAGTCACAGTTTGGTGGCACTGAGACTGCTAGGGTTTCACAAAGTCCTGAACTCGGTCACACCGATTTGCAATTCTCGGTCAGACCGAAAATGACATGTGCAATGGCCTGAGCCAAATTGGTGGTACCGAGTTCCACAACTCGGTGGGTCCGAGATGGTTTCGGTGGAAACCTAACCCTAAATTTTCAATTCAACTCTAATCTACAGAGTGTTTTGACTAGATAAGATTGTTTCAATCGTGGCAAGATTCATGATGAACACAATGTGCTAGGAATCGGACGGGGATAGCACTATGATCGAGTCCATACCCTAGTTCGGTGATGAACTCGGGCGGCAACGGCGGGGAAGAATTCCGTTGACGGTGGCGGAGACCAGCGACGGGAGGCGGCTGGCGACGAGGAGGACGGTCCGGAGACCTAGGAGGCAGAGAGAGCTATGCGCGGGCGAAGGGGTTTCGGAGAAATTTCCAAAATTTTGCCTATGAGTATATATAGCCCGACCCTGTCGATGTGACCGAGTGGAACAACTCATTGGCACCGAGATTCATAACTGCAAGCAGTTACTGAAAATCGGTGTGACCGAAAGGTTCAAATCGGTTGCACCGAGATTGAAAACCTAGATCGACTTAGTGATCTCGGTATGACCGAAATGGAGGAATCGGTCAGACCGAAAAGCACAAAGAAGTTTTGGAAGTTTAAGTCTATGAAGAATCGGGGACTCCGAGTGCTCCTCACACAAAGTGGTTCGAATCTGACTTGATCAAATTTTTTGATGTAGCATGAATAGAGTTTGAGACGAGAAAAGCATAGATAGCTAGAGAGGGTTCTTAGGCATTCTAGTCCATCCACTTGGTAAAAGAAAAGAAAACTAATCAATCAAAACAACAAGTGGATGTCCTTGAATGAATAAAATATGCAATCAACATGCTCGCACAATAAAATGGCAATTGAAATATGTGGCAAAGCATGCACAACCAATTCTAGCATCTATCAAACAATTGGCAATGACTAGGTCATCTATATATGAGTATATTGACTTAGGAGTCAAATGAGAACATTTGATCATAGGTCATACTCATCGTTTAAGCACAAGTGGGGTTACCACTTTTACATAAAGCATTGTTGTGTTCACACCATTAGAATTGCTTTAGCTCAATTCTTAGAGTAAAGCTCCCCCTAGATGTGAGATCCCCCCTAAGAGGGATGAACTAACCTTGGGTTTTGTCGATGATGACTTCATGTAGATGTTGAAGATTTGGATGCTCAATGTTGATGTAGATCATTTGGAGCTATCCATTGGAGTGAGTTGCACTTTCAATACCTACACGGGTTAGTCCCACAAGGAACAAACAAGGATATCCATAGACATAAAGTGATGCACACACAAGATGATGTCTATGAAAGCTTTTAGGTTACCTTGTCCCTTGTCTTACCAACAAGAGGGTTTGTGACTCCTTGAACTAGTGCAAGATGTGGAAGTTGATTGCACTTGTTCTTGCCAAGATGATAAGAGTGAAGTATGTTGGCGGAGTCACCCTCAAGAACTCTCTAGTTCTTCTTCTTCGGGATCCACACCATCTTGATGGGAATCCTCGGTGTTGTAGTTGTACTTGATGAAGTGGAACTTGAAGTAGTCTTGGGAACCCACTTGACCAAGGCCTTAGGAGCTTCTTCAAATGCATCAATTTCCTCTTGAAGCTTGTCTTTGCCTTTTTGCTTGTGGTCTTGTGGTGGAAGATCATCTTGAGCTTGTGTCCCTTTGAGAGAAGTAGGATCATACTTCTCTTGTTGAGGAACAAACTTCGTCTTGGGGTATTGATCTTCTTCCCACTCAACTCCATTGGCATTGAACTGAGTTGATGTTCTTTGAGTCCCCGGCTGCGAGAGAGATTCCGGAGGAGACACCGAGTTTGACCACTGGGATTGTGAAAGCTGCCCAGGGAGAGGTATCTGAGGCTCAGATTGTGCGGAGGCTTCAGGAACTGGCTCCAGGTGACTTCTAGTGGGAGCTTGTCAGTATTGAGGCCAATGTTTTCAAGGTTGACTTCCCAACTGTGGATGATTTGCAGAGATTGCTGAGCTTTGGTTTGTGCAGAGTTCCTGGCACTAAATGCATTCTGGAATTTCACGAGTGGAAGAAAGTGGAGCCAAAAGGCAAGCCCCTTACCCAGGTTTGTTTGCGGTTTTCCTGGGATCCCTCTAAACCTTTACAGGATGCTCGAGTTGTGGCTAGTTTGGGCATGATGGTTGGAAAAACGGAGAAAGTGGATATGGCCTTTACCTGCGCTCATGGGGTGGCCCGACTTCTAGTGAGCATTCTGGACATTGAGTTCGTCCCTGATGTGGTAAACTGGACTTACAGGGGAGAGATTTTTCCTCTGGAGATTGAGTTTGAGGATGCAGATCTGTTTGCTGAGGCGATCAATGGGACTGATGTGGATATGCACGAGGGTGATGACAGCGCGGGTGCTAAGGGGGCGCCGACTGATGAGGCTGCACAAGAGGGGTCTAACGGATCAGGCCCTGCTGCTCAGCTGCCCGGGGATGGGGCCGGGGTTGAGCTGGCACCATCGCCCTCGGTGCCTATGACTACTCTGCGATTTGGGTCTTTTGAGCCAGCTTCTGCCCCTCCCAGGCTCTGAAGCGACAGGGTGGATTCTGATGATGTGTTTGAGAGCACCCTTCCTATGTTGGAGTTTGAGGATGCTGATGGTCCCATGATCGGAGGCTTGGTGAGGACACCCTCGGCGATGACCTTGGTTGGGGAAGGGGAGGTGGATCCTGTGGTGGCTTCTCCTTCCCCCGCTCTCCCAGCAGTTGCGTTCATGGAGATGACGTCTGATTCAGAGGTTGTGTCTGGGGGAGGGAGTCCGGGGCAGGTGGCCTCGACCTCTTCTACTCCTATCCTAGCGCCGGCGACGATGACGATGGCCGGCTGTGGGGGAGGCGGTCCAGGGCAGATGGCCTCGGACCTCCCTTCTCCAACGGTGGGTAGGGAGGCCACGTCTCTAGTGGCGCTGGGGGGGGGGGCTGGGGCAGGTGGCCTCGATCCCCCCTTCTCCTTCGGCGGTCAGGATGGCCGAGTCTCCTACGGCGCCGGTGTTACCCTCTGGCCAGAGGGTTGGGGCGGGAGGAGTGCTTGGGCAGGCGGCCCCCGCGCTTCCCTCTCCTGACTTTCCTGTGGCCAAGGGCTTCGGTTTAGGACACTCGTCCGTGGGGCTTGGGAGCCCACCGCCACCTCCTCCGGTAACTTTGGTTGACCCTTCATGGGATTCAGCGCGGGGTTTTACTCGGGAGGAGGTCATTGCCTTTGGTGGGATCCCAGACCCGGTCTCTGCGGGAAGACGGATGAGTGCTCGTATCCAGGAGCACCGGGAGGTTGATGACATGCAACAGAGGTGCGCTATGAGGGTGGCCAAGCTTCGTGACATTGAGGTCACTACTGGTATGTCCGTCAATGTGTCTAACTCTATATTGCATTTTTCTAATGAGCAGATGATACGTCTCCAACGTATCTATAATTTTTGATTGTTCCATGCTATTATATTATCAACCTTGGATATTTTATATGAATTTATATGCTATTTTATATGATTTTTGGGACTAACCTATTAACCCAGAGCCCAGTGCCAATTTCTGTTTTTTCCTTGTTTTAGAGTATCACAGAAAAGGAAAATCAAATGGAGTCCAATTGACCTGAAACTTCACATAACTTATTTTTGGAAGGAAAACAACCCGGGAGACTTGGAGTCCACGTAAGGGAAGCAACGAAGAAGCCATGAGGCAGGAGGGCGCGCCCACCCCCCTGGGCACGCCCTCCACCCTCGTGGGCCTCTCGTGGCTCCCCTGGCGTACTTCTTCCTCCTATATATCTCCATATACCCTAAAACGATCGGGGAGCACAATAGATCGGGAGTTCCGCCGCCAGAAGCCTCCGTAGCCACCGAAAACAAATCTAGACCCGTTTCGGCACCCTGCCGGAGGGGGAATCCCTCTCCGGTGGCTATCTTCATCAACCCGGTCCACTCCATGACAAGGAGGGAGTAGTTCTCCCTCGGGGCTGAGGGTATGTAGCAGTAGCTATGTGTTTGATCTCTCTCTCTCTCTCTCGTGTTCTTGAGGTGGTATGATCTTGATGTATCGTGAGCTTTGCTATTATAGTTGGATCTTATGATGTTTTCTCCCCCTCTACTCTCTTGTAATGGATTGAGTTTCCCCTTTGAAGTTATCTTATCGGATTGATTCTTTAAAGATTTGAGAACACTTGATGTATGTCTTGCTGTGCGTATCTATGGTGACAATGGGATATCACGTGATTCACTTGATGTATGTTTTGGTGATCAACTTGCGGGTTCCGCCCATGAACCTATGCATAGGAGTTGGCACATGTTTTCATCGTGATTCTCCGTAGAAACTTTGGGGCACTCTTTGAGGTTCTATGTGTTAGTTGAATAGATGAATCTGAGATTGTGTGATGCATATCGTATAATCATACCCACGGATACTTGAGGTGACATTGGAGTATCTAGGTCACATTAGGGTTTTGGTTGATTTGTGTCTTAAGGTGTTATTCAAGTACGAACTCTAGGGCTATTTGTGACACTTATAGGAATAGCCCAACGGATTGATTGGAAAGAATAACTTTGAGGTGGTTTCATACCCTACCATAATCTCTTCGTTTGTTCTCCGCTATTAGTGACTTTTGAGTGACTCTTTGTTGCATGTTGAGGGATAGTTATATGATCCAATTACGTTATTATTGTTGAGAGGACTTGCACTAGTGAAAGTATGAACCCTAGGCCTTGTTTCCTAGCATTGCAATACCATTTGTTCTCACTTTTATCATTAGTTACCTTGCTGTTTTTATATTTTCAGATTACAAAAACCTTTATCTACCATCCATATACCACTTGTATCACCATCTCTTCGCCGAACTAGTGCACATATACAATTTACCATTGTATTGGGTGTGTTGGGGACACAAGAGACTCTTTGTTATTTGGTTGCAGGGTTGCTTGAGAGAGACCATCTTCATCCTATGCCTCCTACGGATTGATAAACCTTAGGTCATCCACTTGAGGGAAATTTGCTACTGTCCTACAAACCTCTACACTTGGAGGCCCAACAACATCTACAAGAAGAAGGTTGTGTAGTAGACATCAAGCTCTTTTCTGGCGCCATTGCTGGGGATGTTAGCACTTGAAGGTGTATCTTTAGATTTTGCAATCGAATCTTTTTGTTTCTTGTTTTAGCACTAGTTTAAAAAACTACAAAAAAATATGGAATTGAGTTTGCCTCATACGCTTCATCTTTTTAATATCTTTCGTGAGTATGATGGAAAGCAAAATTGTGCCAAAGTGTTAGAAGAAGAATGCATTAGAATGTTTGGCACTAAATCTTTGAATGATGAGCATGATTGCAATGTTGTTAGTATGAATTCCTTGAATATCTATAATGCTAATGATATGCAAAGCCACAAGCTTGGGGAAGCTATGTTTGATGAAGATGATATTTTTTTGTTCCCCAAGATTTGATGAGCAAATTTACTATGATGAAAGCATGCCTCCTATCTATGATGATTATTGTGATGACACGTATGCTTTAAAGAATAATGATAACCATGAAACTTGTCATCTTGATCTTAATTTTCAATCACATGATAGTTATTTTGTTGAGTTTGATCCCACTATTATTCATGAGAAGAAATTTGCTTATGTGGAGAGTAATAAAAATTCTATGCATGTAGATCATGAAAAGAATGCTTTGTGTGATAGTTATATTGTTGAATTCATTCATGATGCTACTGAAAAATATTATGAGGGAGGAACTTATGCTTGTAGGAATTGCAATAATATCAAGTTTCCTCTCTATGTGCTTAAGGTTTTGAAGTTGTGCTTGTTTTGCCCTCCTATGCTAGTTGATTATTGTTCCCACAAGTTGTTTGATCACAAAATCCCTATGCATAGGAAGTGGGTTAGACTTAAATGTGCTAGTTATATTCTTCATGATGCTCTCTTTATGTTACAATTCTTATCTTTTATGTGAGCATCGTTGAAATCATCATGCCTAGCTAGGGGCGTTAAGCGATAGCGCTTGTTGGGAGGCAACCCAATTTTATCTTAGTTCCTTGCTTTTTGTTCCTGTTTAGTAATAAATAATTTATCTATCCCCTGTTATTATTGAGGTTTTATGTTTTAATTAGTGTTTGTGCCAAGTAGAACTTTGGGAAGACTTGGGGAAAGTCTTTGCGATCATGCTGTAAAAAACAGAAACTTTAGCGCTCACGAGATTTGCTACAATTTTTTATTGGAAAGTGATATTTAGTTAATTCTTTTTTCAGATGCTTAATAGACAAATTTCTCACGTACAGTAATTTATTTGAGAATTTTATGAGTTACATAAGTATACTTTTGACCAAGATTACTACAGACTGTTCTGTTTTTGACAGATTCTGTTTTCATTGTGTTGTTTACTTATTTTCATGAATCTATGGCTAGTAAAAGAGTTTATAAACCATAGAGAAGTTGGAATACAGTAGTTTTAACACCAATATAAATAAAGAGTGAGTTCATTACAGTACCTTGAAGTGGTGTTTTGTTTTCTTTCGCTAACGGAGCTTACGAGTTTTCTGTTAAGTTTTGTGTTGTGAAGTTTTCAAGTTTTGGGTAAAGATTCGATGGACTATGGAATAAGGAGTGGCAAGAGCCAAAGCTTGGGGATGCCCAATGCACCCCAAGGTAATATTCAAGGACCACCAAAAGCCTAAGCTTGGGGATGCCCCGGAAGGCAACCCCTCTTTCGTCTTCGTTCATCGGTAACTTTACTTGGAGCTATATTTTTATTCGCCACATGATATGTGTTTTGCTTGGAGCGTCATTTTATTTTCTTTTGTTTTGCTTGCTGTTTGAATAACATACCAAGATCTGAAATTCTTAAATGTTAGAGAGTCTTCACATAGTTGCATAATTATTTTACTACTCATTGATCTTCACTTATATCTTCCGGAGTAGTTTGTTGTTGCTCTAGTGCTTCACTTATATCTTTTTAGAGCACGGTGGTGGTTTTATTTTGAAGAAATAATGATCTCTCATGCTTCACTTATATTATTTTGAGAGTCTTAAATAGCATGGTAATTTGCTTTAGAAATCCTAATATGCTAGGTATCAAGATTAGTAAAATTTCTTATGAGTGTTTTGAATACTAAGAGAAGTTTGATGCTTGATGATTGTTTTGAGATATGAGAGGTAATATATCATAGTCGTGCTAGTTGAGTAGTTGTGAAATTGAGAAATACTTGTGTTGAAGTTTGCATTCCCGTAGCATGCATGTATGGTAAACATTGTGTAACAAATCTGAAACATGAGGTGTTATTTGATTGTCTTCCTTATGAGTGGCGATCGGGGACGAGCGGGTCTTTCCTACCAATCTATCCCCCTAGGAGCATGCGCGTAGTACTTTGTTTCAATAACTAATAGATTTTTGCAATAAGTATGTGAGTTCTTTATGACTAATGTTGAGTCCATGGATTATACGCACTCTCACCCTTCCACCATTGCTAGCCTCTCTAGTACCGCACAACTTTCGTCGGTACCATAAACCCACCATATATCTTCCTCAAAACAACCACCATAACTACCTATTATGGCATTTCCATAGCCATTTCGAGATATATTGTCATGCAGCTTTCCACCGTTCCGTTACTATGACACACTCCATCATTGTCATATTGCTTTGCATGATCATGTAGTTGACATTGTATTTGTTGTCGGGGAACGTAGTAATTTCAAGAAAATTCCTACGCACACACAAGATCATGGTGATGCATAGCAAGGAGAGGGGAGAGTGTTGTCTACGTACCCTCGTAGACCAGCAACGGAAGCGTTGACACAACGTAGAGGAAGTAGTCGTACGTCTTCCCGATCCGACCGATCCAAGTACCTAACGTACGACACCTCCGAGTTCTGCACACGTTCAACTCGGTGACGTCCCTCGAGCTTCGATCCAGCAAAACATTGAGGGAGAGTTTCGTCAGCACGACGGCGTGATGACGGTGATGATGTTCTACCGACGCAGGGCTTCGCCTAAGCACCGCTACGATATGACCGAGGTGGAATATGGTGGAAGGGGGCACCGCACACGGCTAAGGAACGATCACGAGGATCAACTTGTGTGTCATGGGGTGCCCCTTGCCTCAGTATATAAAGGAGGGAGAGGGGGAGGTCCGGCCGTCCCTAGGGGTGCGCCTAGAGGAGTCCTACTCCAACCGGGAGTAGGACTCCCCCCTCTTGCCTTGTTGGAAAAGGAAGGAGGAAGGGAGAAAGAGGAAAGGGGCGCCACCCCCCCCCCTTCCTTGTCCTATTTGGACTAGGGGGGAGGGGGCGCGCGCCTGTCCCTGGCGGCCCTCCTCTTCTCCCTTATGGGCCCATGTAGGCCCAATAACCCCCGGGGGGTCCGGTAACCCCCCGGTACTCTGGTAAAATCCCGATTTCACCCGGAACGTTTTCGATATCCAAATATAGGCTTCCAATATATCAATCTTTATGTCTCGACCATTTGAGACTCCTCGTCATGTCCGTGATCACATCCAGGACTCCGAACAACCTTTCGGTACATCAAAACACAAAACCCTATTAAGATCATCACGAACTTTAAGCGTGCGGACCCTACGGGTTCGAGAACTATGTAGACATGACCGAGACCCGTCTCCGGTCAATAACCAATAGCGGAACCTGGATGCTCATATTGGCTCCTACATATTCTACAAAGATCTTTATCGGTCAGACCGCATAACAACATACGTTTTCCCTTTGTCATCGGTATGTTACTTGCCCGAGATTCGATTGTCGGTATCTCAATATCCTAGTTCAATCTCGTTAACTGGCAAGTCTCTTTACTCGTTCCGTAATACATCATCCTACAACTAACTCATTAGTTGCAATGCTTGCAAGGCTTAAGTGATGTGCATTACCGAGAGGGCCCAGAGATACCTCTCCGACAATCGAAGTGACAAATCCTAATCTCGAAATATGCCAACCCAACAATTACCTTCAGAGACACCTGTAGAGCACCTTTATAATCACCTAGTTCCGTTGTGATGTTTGGTAGCACACAAAGTGTTCCTTTGGTAAACGGAGTTGCATAATCTCATAGTCATAGGAACATGTATAAGTCACGAAGAAAGCAATAGCAACAAACTAAACGATCAAGTGCTATGCTAACGGAATGGGTCAAGTCAATCACATCATTCTCCTAATGATGTGATCCCGTTAATCAAATGACAACTCATGTCTATGGTTAGGAAACATAACCATCTTTGATCAACGAGCTAGTCAAGTAGAGGTATACTAGTGACACTCTGTTTATCTATGTATTCACACATGTATTATGTTTCCGGTTAATACAATTCTAGACATGATAATAAACATTTATCATGATATAAGGAAATAAATAATAAACTTTATTATTGCCTCTAGCGGCATATTTCCTTCAGTCTCCCAACTTGCACTAGAGTCAATACTCTAGTTCACATCGCCATGTGATTAATACCAATAGTTCACATCACCATGTGATTAACAACCATAGTTCACACGCACATGTGACCAACACCCAAAGGGTTTACTAGAGTCAAATCATCTAGTTCACATCGGCTATGTGATTAACACCCAAAGAGTACTAAGGTGTGATCATGTTTTGCTTATGAGAGAAGTTTAGTGAATGGGTCTGCCACATTCAGATCCGTAAGTATTTTCCAAATTTCTATGTCAACAATGCTCTGCACGGAGCTACTCTAGCTAATTGCTCCCACTTTCAATATGTATCCAGATTGAGATTTATAGTTAAGGGAGTCCTGGATTAGGGGGTGTTCGGGTAGCCGGACTATACCTTGAGCCGGACTCCAGGACTATGAAGATACAAGATTGAAGACTTCGTCCCGTGTCGGGATGGGACTTTCCTTGGCATGGAAGGCAAGCTTGGCGATGCGGATATTCAAGATCTCCTACCATTGTAACCGACTTTGTGTAACCCTAACCCTCCCCGGTGTCTATATAAACTGGAGGGTTTTAGTCCGTTGGACAACTTCAGGATACAACAATCATACCATAGGCTAGCTTTTAGGGTTTAGCCTCCTTGATCTCGTGGTAGATCTACTCTTGTACTACCCATATCATCAATATTAATCAAGCAGGACGTAGGGTTTTACCTCCATCAAGAGGGCCCGAACCTGGGTAAAATATCATGTTCCTTGCCTCCTGTTACCATCCGGCCTAGACGCATAGTTCGGGAGCCCCTACCCGAGATCCGCCGGTTTTGACACCGACATTGGTGCTTTCATTGAGAGTTCCTCTGTGTCGTCACTTTTAGGCCCGATGGCTCCTTCGATCATCAACAATGATGCAGTCCAGGGTGAGACTTTTCTCCCCGGACAGATCTCCGTCTTCGGCGGCTTCGCACTATGGGACAATTTGCTTGGCCACCTTGAGCAGATCGAAAGCTACGCCCCTGGCCATCAGGTCAGGTTTGGAAGCCTAAACTACACGGCTAACATCCGCGGGGACTTGATCTTCGACGGATTCGAGCCACAGCCAAGCGGGCCGCACTGTCTCGATGGGCATGATATAGCTCTGCCACCGAACAGCGCCTTGGAGGCCGCACACGCATCGGTTCCGACCATTGATTCGGAGCCTACTGCGCCGATCGAGGATCAGCGGTTGGACGCTGCCTCAGGGGCTGCGATCTCAGAGGTGATAGAGCCGAACTCCAGCCCCGCACTCCGCATGGCCCGTGACTCCGAGGAGCCAGATTCCTCTCTGAACTCCGAGCCCCCGCGCCCCTGCCGATCGAATCCGATTGGGCGCCGATAATGGAGTTCACAGCCGCGGACATCTTTCAGCACTCGCCCTTCGGCGACATCCTGAATTCTCTAAAGTCTCTCTCTTTATCAGGAGAGCCCTAGCCGGACTACGGTCAGAAAGGTTGGGATACGGACGATGAAGAAATTAAAAACCCACCCACCACCCACTTCGTAGCCACTGTCGACGACTTAACCGACATGCTTGACTTCGACTCCGAAGACATTGACGGCATGGACGACGATGCAGGAGACGAACAAGAACCAGCACCTGTAGGGCGCTGGAAGGCCACCTCGTCATATGACATATATATGGTGGACACTCCAAAGGATGGAGATGGCGATGGAACAGCGGGGGACGATACCTCTAAGAAACAGCCCAAGCGCCGGCGTCAGCGGCGCCGCTCTAAATCCCGCCAAAGCAAAAACGGTGATTCCGGCACGGGAGATAATACTACTCCGGATAGCGCCGAAGAACACCCCCTCCAGCAAGATTCAGCACAGGAGGACAGAGAAGCCAGCCCTCACGAGAGGGCGGCGGACCAAGAGGTTGAGGACGATAATTATACGCCTCCCTCCGAAGACGAGGCAAGCCTCGACGACGACGAGTTCGTCGTGCCAGAGGATCTCGCCGAACAAGAGCGTTTTAAACGCAGGCTTATGGCCACGGCAAGCAGCCTCAAGAAAAAGCAGCAACAGCTTAGAGCTGATCAGGATTTGCTAGCTGACAGATGGACTGAAGTCCTTGCGGCCGAAGAGTATGAACTCGAACGCCCCTCCAAGAGTTACCCAAAGCGCAGGCTGCTACCCCGACTAGAGGAGGAAGCACCTACATCACCAGCGCATGACATGGCCGACCGGCCACCTCGTGGCCGCGACAGAGAGGCCTCTTGGCCCTCCACTCAAGCCATGCCCCGACGCCGCGTCAAGCATACTAAGGCACGGGAAAATGCGCCCGACCTGCGCGACATACTGGAGGACAAGGCAAGGCAAACAAGATCGATCTACGGATCGCGCAGGCGCCCCACGGCACGTGACGGTGATCGTCACTCCGGATGCAATAAATCCGGCCGGGCCGAACTCAACAGACAAAGCTCCTTCGAGCTGCGTCGTGATATAGCCCAATACAGAGGCGCCGCACACCCACTATGCTTCACAGATGAAGTAATGGATCATAAAATCCCTGAGGGCTTCAAACCCGTAAACATCGAATCGTACGATGGCACAACAGATCCTGCGGTATGGATCGAGGATTATCTCCTTCATATCCACATGGCCCGCGGTGATGATCTACACGCCATCAAATACCTCCCACTCAAACTTAAGGGACCGGCCCGGCATTGGCTTAACAGCTTGCCAGCAGACTCAATCGGTTCTTGGGAGGACCTGGAAGCCGCATTCCTTGACAACTTCCAGGGCACTTATGTGCGACCACCGGACGCCGATGACCTAAGCCACATAATTCAGCAGCCAGAGGAATCGGCCAGGCAATTCTGGACACGGTTCCTAACAAAGAAAAACCAGATAGTCGACTGTCCGGACGCAGAGGCCTTAGCGGCCTTCAAGCATAATATCCGTGACGAGTGGCTTGCCCGGCACCTGGGACAGGAAAAGCCGAAATCTATGGCAGCCCTCACGACACTCATGACCCGCTTTTGCGCGGGAGAAGACAGCTGGCTAGCTCGCAGCAACAACTTAACCAAGAACCCTGGTAATTCGAATACCAAGGACAAAAGTGACAGGTCGCGTCGGAACAAACAAAAGCGCCGCGTTAACAGCGACAGCAACGAGGATACGGCAGTTAATGCCGGATTCCGAGGCTACAAATCCGGTCAACGGAAAAAGCCATTCAAAAGAAATACTCAGGGCCCGTCCAGTTTGGACCGAATACTCGACCGCTTGTGCCAGATACATGGCACCCCCGAAAAGCCAGCCAATCACACCAACAGGGACTGTTGGGTGTTCAAGCAGGCAGGCAAGTTAAGAGCCGAAAACAAAGACAAGGGGCTGCATAGCGACGACGAGGAGGAGCCCAGGCCGCCGAACAACAGTGGACAGAAGGGATTTCCCCCGCAAGTGCGGACGGTGAACATGATATACGCAACCCACATCCCCAAGAGGGAGCGGAAGCGTGCGTTACGGGACGTATATGCGATAGAGCCAGTCGCCCCAAAGTTCAACCCATGGTCCTCCTGCCCGATCACCTTTGATCGAAGGGACCACCCCACTAGCATCCGTCACGGCGGCTTCGCCGCATTGGTTCTAGACCCAATCATTGACGGATTTCATCTCACAAGAGTCCTCATGGACGGCGGCAGCAGCCTGAACCTGCTTTACCAGGATACAGTGCGAAAAATGGGCATAGATCCCTCGAGGATCAAGCCCACCAAAACGACCTTTAAAGGCGTCATACCAGGTGTAGAAGCCAACTGTACAGGCTCAGTCACACTGGAAGTGGTCTTCGGATCTCCGGATAACTTCCGAAGCGAGGAGTTAATCTTCGACATAGTCCCGTTCCGTAGTGGCTATCACGCACTGCTCGGGCGAACCGCATTCGCAAAATTCAACGCGGTACCGCACTATGCATACCTCAAGCTCAAGATGCCAGGCCCTAGAGGAGTAATCACGGTCAATGGGAACACTGAACGCTCCCTCCGAACGGAGGAGCACACGGCAGCGCTCGCAGCAGAAGTACAAAGCAGCCTCTCTAGGCAGTTCTCCAGTTCGGCCTTCAAAAAGCCGGACACTGTCAAGCGCGCCCGGAGTACCCTACAACAAGACCGCCTGGCACGTTCTGAGCTAGCGTAGCAATGCGGCCCCAACCCTAGCCCTCGCGATATAGCGAAACCAGTGCTTCGCGTACATAACTACGCTCTTGAAATACCATGGGCACAGGGGAAGGGGCACTATCACGGCACGCCTGAAATACGGCTTAAACCGCACCAGGGGCTGCCGGATTCCTTTTTTCTTCTCTTACTCTCAGGACTCCATACTTCGGATGACCCGTTCGGCAATTCAACTGCCGCACAAATGATGCAAGATCCAGGAAAGCAGACAAGCCATGCCGCATTATGGAACTCCCAGGTGGTCTCTATTGCGAGCATTATACCTGTTTTTTAATACAATTCCGTGGCCTGCCCCTGGCTAGGACATGTTAAATAGTCCAATTTCTTTTGCTTATCGCACTATTTGTATCATTCCGCTTTCATAGCAACCTTTCTATAAACAATGCATAGCTTTTTGTCTATTTTTTGCATTATCCTCTTTTTATATATATGTCTATTAATAACATGCTGCATCCGTACACTGTGGTACGGCAAAATACGCCAGGGGCTTCAGTACCCATCAATATGGCGTGAGAAGTCCGTACACTTTCACAAGTGCGGCACCCCGAACTTATAGCACTATATGCATCGGCTCCGAATCATGATTTGGGTCAATAGTTGGGTTTGCCCGGCTCCTATGTTTTGGTGCCTTACGTTCCGCTATATCGGCTAAGGTAGCACTAGGAGAACTACTGCGATTGTGCCCCAGTTGAGCTGGGCTGAGCACCTCAGTAGAGAAAGCTAAAACTGACTGTCATGATGAGGCGAGAGACCGGTCGCTGTTCGAGAGGTTTTTCGAGTCCTTAAAGACTTATGCCGCTTCGAGCGAGGAACCGGCTTTGTCCGGCCAAGGCGTGGATAGCGCCCCGAACTCGGTCTTCCGAATACTAGGGGCTTCGCCGAAATTTAAAATTATAGAGTTCTATGGCTAAGTGAGAGTGTTCAAGCATTATAGTCCGATTGCCTTGTTCGTTGTGCTGAGCGCCTCCCTCGACGGACCCAATCATGGGAAAAAGAGCGCTCAGGTTTATCCCGAACACCCCAGCACTAGTGGCATGGGGGCAGAAGCCGACGACTGGCCATCTCTCAATTTTTTGATAAACGGCCGCACAGAAAGTAATATTTTAAATTCAAGCATTGCTTAGCGCATATGAACAAGTTTTCAGCGCACAGGATAACACGAGCGAGTTCATTCAAAAATTACATCCTTGGTGCATTCATCCGCCATAAGGCGGGCACCGGCCAGAACATCCTTGTAATAGTTCTCGGGCTTGCGATGCTCCTTCCCCGGCGGCGGCCCGTCCCTCACAAGCTTCTCACCGTCCAGCTTACCCCAGTGCACCTTTGCACGGGCAAGGGCCCTACGGGCACCTTCGATGCAGACGGAGCGCTTGATGACCTCGAGCCTTGGACAAGCCTCCACCAGCCGCCGCACCAGTCCGAAGTAGCTCCCAGGCAGGGCCTCTCCAGGCCACAGCCGAACTATGAAGCCCTTCAGGGCCTGTTCGGCCGCCTTGTGGAGCTCGACCAGCTGCTTCAGCTGGTCGCTCAAGGGCACAGGGTGTCCGGCCTCAGCGTACTGAGACCAGAACACCTTCTCCGTCGAGCTGCCTTCCTCGGCTCGGTAGAATGCGGCGGCATCGGATACGCTGCGGGGAAGATCTGCGAATGCCCCTGGAGAGCTCCGGATTCGGGTAAGTAACAAGTAGTTTACTTTTATATGTCTGCTTTGCATAGAGAATGCCTTACCCGCCGCTATCTTTTTCACCGCATCCAATTCCTGGAGGGCCTTCTGGGCTTCGGCCTTGGCAGATTTGGCAGTTTTAAGGGCCGCAGCAAGCTCGGACGCTCGCGTCTTCGAGTCGAGCTCCAAACTCTCATGTTTTTTCATGAGAGCCTGAAGCTCTTGCTGCACCTCGCCGACCTGCGCCTCAAATTTCTCCCGCTCGGTGCGCTCCGTGGCCGCTCTCTTCTTGGCCTCGGACAGCGCCTGCTTGAGGGTCGCCACCTCAGTTGTGGCCCCTACAATAAGCAGTATACTCCTGTCATTTTTTGCAATTGCGTCTTCTTATAGGCATTTTTTCTATAAGGTATCTCTTACCTTCATTCTCCTCGAGCTGCCGTTTGGCAAGGCCGAGCTCTTGCTCGGTCCGCTCGAGGCCCTGCTTCAGGGCACCCACCTCCGTAGTCAGTGCGGCGGTGGCCAGCAGCGAAGCCTGCATACGTATATTGACTCCTTTTTAGTTAGACTCCTGCGATATTTAATAGATCCTCTATTCGGCTTTTCTTTCCGAACGCCAAACAGAGCATCAGGGGCTACTGTCTATGCGGTAATATTTTTACATATTTTTACTTACCTCGAAGCCTGTTAGAAGGCTAGCACAAGCTTCAGTCAGTCCACTTTTGGCGGACCGAACCTTCTGGACCACCGTACTCATAATGGTACGGTGCTCCTCGTCGATGGAGGCGCCCTTAAGCACCTCCAGCAGATTGTCCGGCGCCTCCCGTTGGGCAGAGGACGCCGGCTCAATAGGCTTGCTCCTCTTGGCAGGAGTTCGCCTGCCGCGGTCCGGAACCGTTGATGATTCCGGCGCGGTGTCCGGCTTAAAGCCGGACTTGGAGCCCTGGGGGGTCTTGTCCCTTTACTCCTGGAGTCCGGGAGGGCGCCTCGCGGTTCCTCCTGGACCACCTCCTCTTGCCCCGGAGCTTGTCGCGATGCCACTTTGGCGTCATCCGCAGCACAGGGGGAGGCAGCGGGCGGAACTGAATTCACGTCCGATGAATCCAGGGAGCCGCTCGACGACTCGTCGAGCCCGTCCTTGGGCGGGCTGCATGATTATATTCGACATTAGGGAAAGCTGCGCAACAAAAGGAATATCATGAGTTACTCTGGTATCCGAACACTTACGATTTCGCCGGACGCTTGGCCCTGTCCGGCCACTCCTCTTCGTCCTCGTCGGCATTGGGGGCGTAGTCCGGCGAAGGGGGTTTCCTCTTCTTGGACCCTTCGGCCTCCCCTACTAGGGCGGCCTTCCTCTTCTTTCCTCCCCCCGCTGGAGGGGGAGAGGTCTCTTCTTCCTCCTCCTCGCCTTCACGGGAGGAGTGCGTCTCGGACTCATCGGACGACGAGTCCGACAGCACCATATGTCGGGAACTCTTTCGAGTCCCCGTGGCCTTCTTCTTCTTGGCCTTCTTCTCTGGCACCACATAAGGTGCCGGAACCAGCAGCTTCATTAGGAGAGCAGGGGCTGGGTCTTCGGGCAAGGGAGCTGGACAGTTAATCAGTCCGGACTTCGCCTGCCAATCCTGTCAAAGGTGAGGGAGTTTAGATCCCGCATAGAGTCAAACTATGAAGAAAACTTAACATCCTGTAAAAGATGAAAATATTTTACCTCGCCAGCAGGACGCTGTGAGCTGAATCCGCGGTCTTTAGAGGCGGATGTGGGAGCCTCGGCACCTTTGGTTAGCCCCTTCCAGACATCTTCGTACGTCGTGTCGAAGAGCCTGCTCAGAGTTCGGTGCTGCGCCGGGTTGAACTCCCACAAATTGAAGTCCCGTTCTTGACACGGAAGGATCCGGCGGACGAGCATGACCTGGACAATGTTGACAAGCTTGAGCTGCTTGTGCACCAGGGACTGGACGCATTTTTGCAGTCCGGTCACCTCTTCTTCGTCGCCCCATGACAAGCCCATCTCCTTCCAGGACGTGAGCCGCGTAGGGGGTCTGGATCAGAATTCAGGGGCTGCGATCCACTTCGGATCGCGTGGCTCGGTGATGTAAAACCATCCTGACTGCCACCCCTTCAAGGTCTCCACAAAGGAGCCCTCGAGCCATAGGACGTTGGCTATTTTGCCCGCCATGGCACCTCCGCACTCCGCTTGGTTGCCGCGCACCACCTTTGGCTTGACGTTGAAGGTCTTGAGCCAGAGGCCGAAATGGGGGCGGATGCAGAGGAAAGCCTCGCACACGACGATAAACGCCGAGATATTGAGGATGAAGTTCAGGGCCAGATCGTGGAAATCTAGGCCATAGTAGAACATGAGCCCGCGGACAAATGGGTGGAGAGGAAAACCCAGTCCACGGAGGAAGTGGGGAAGAAATACTACCCTCTCATGGGGCCTTGGGGTGGGGAGAAGCTGCCCCTCCTCAGGAAGTCGGTGCGCGATGTCTTTGGACAGGTATCCGGCCTTCCTTAGCCTTTTGACATGGCCCTCCGTCACGGAGGAGACCATCCACTTGCCTCCCGCTCCGGACATTGTTGGAGAAGGTTGAGGTAGGAAGTGCGGGCTTGGGCGCTGGAGCTCCGGTGCGCAGAAGATGGATAGGCAAAGGAGGAAGTAGGCGTAGGTAAAAAGGTGGATCCTTATCCCCTTATATGAGCGGATATGACTATGTGTCCCCACCAGCCTAGTAAAACTCGCTTGCCTCCCAAGCGCCGTGATAAATGGCACGGTTGGGTTACCCACGTCCGTATTGATGAGAATCCCGTAAATGGGGGACACAATCTCTGCTTTGACAAGACGTGCCAAGGAAACCGCCTCGCAAAACACGCTGAGGTGGAAAAGTGAAAACGATTCGAATAAAGGCTTGGCCGTAGTGTGATGTCACGCTGCGGAATACGTCAGCAGATTAGATTTGTGTTAATTTTATTCTCTCTGTGGCAATACGTGGAAACTTATTTTGCAGAGCCGGACACTACTCTTGGTGTTTACAAACTTTTATGAAGAATTTGGAGGAGGAACCCGCCTTGCAATGCCGGAGAAAATCTACGCGCCGGACTCATCATCATTGAAGCCTGGTTCAGGGGCTACTGAGGGAGTCCTGGATTAGGGGGTGTTCAGGTAGCCGGACTATACCTTCAGCCGGACTCCAGGACTATGAAGATACAAGATTGAAGACTTCGTCCCGTGTCCGGATGGGACTTTCCTTGGCGTGGAAGGCAAGCTTGGCGATGCGGATATTCAAGATCTCCTACCATTGTAACCGACTTTGTGTAACCCTAACCCTCTCCGGTGTCTATATAAACCGGAGGGTTTTAGTCCGTAGGACAACTTCAGGATACAACAATCATACCATAGGCTAGCTTTTAGGGTTTAGCCTCCTTGATCTCGTGGTAGATCTACTCTTGTACTACCCATATCATCAATATTAATCAAGCAGGACGTAGGGTTTTACCTCCATCAAGAGGGACCGAACCTGGGTAAAACATCGTGTTCCTTGCCTCCTGTTACCATCCGGCCTAGACGCACAGTTCGGGACCCCCTACCCGAGATCCGCCGATTTTGACACTGACAATAGTCATCTGGATCAGTGTCAAAATTTGAATCGACGTAACCCTTTATGACGAACCTTTTTGTCACCTCCATAATCGAGAAACATATCCTTATTCCACTAAGGATAATTTTGACCGTTGTCTAGTGATCTACTCCTAGATCACTATTATACTCCCTTGCCAAACTCAGGGCAGGGTATACAATAGGTTTGGTACACAGCATGGCATACTTTATAGAACCTATGGCTGAGGCATAGGGAATGACTTTCATTTTCTCTCTATCTTCTGCCGTGGTCGAGTTTTGAGTCTTACTCAACTTCACACCTTGTAACACAGGCAAGAACTCCTTCTTTGACTGTTCCATTTTGAACTACTTCAAAATCTTGTCAAGGTATGTACTCATTGAAAAACTTATCAAGTGTCTTGATCTATCTCTATAGATCTTGATGCTCAATATGTCAGCAGCTTCACCGAGGTATTTCTTTGAAAAACTCCTTTCAAACATTCCTTTATGCTTTGCAGAATAATTCTACATTATCTCCGATCAACAATATGTCATTCACATATACTTATCAAAAATGTTGTAGTGCTCCCACTCACTTTCTTGTAAATACAGGCTTCACCGCAAGTCTGTATAAAACTATATGCTTTGATCAACTAATCAAAGCATATATTCCAACTCCGAGATGCTTGCACCAGTCCATAGATGGATCACTGGAGCTTGCATATTTTGTAAGTACCTTTAGGATTGACAAAACCTTCTGGTTGCATCATATACAACTCTTCTTTAATAAATCCATTAAGGAATGCAGTTTTGTTTATCCATTTGCCAGATTTCATAAAATGCGGCAATTGCTAACATGATTCGGACAGACTTAAGCATAGATACGAGTGAGAAACTCTCATCGTAGTCAACACCTTGAACTTTTCGAAAACCTTTTTGTGACAATTCTAGCTTTGTAGACAGTAACACTGCTATCAGCGTCCGTCTTCCTCTTGAAGATCCATTTAATCTCAATGGCTCGCTGATCAATGGGCAAGTCAATCAAAGTCCATACTTTGTTCTCATACATGGATCTCATCTCAGATTTCATGGCCTCAAGCCATTTCGCGGAATCTGGGCTCATCATCGCTTCCTCATAGTTCGTAGGCTCGTCATGGTCAAGTAACATGACCTCCAGAACAGGATTACCGTACCACTCTGGTGCGGATCTCACTCTGGTTTACCTACGAGGTTCGGTAGCAACTTGATCTGAAGTTACATGATCATCATCATTAGCTTCCTCACTAATTAGTGTAGTAGTCACAGGAACATATTTCTGTGATGAACTACTTTCCAATAAGGGAGCAGTTATAGTTACCTCATCAAGTTCTACTTTCATCCCACTCACTTCTTTCGAGAGAAACTCCTTCTCTAGAAAGGATCCATTCTCAGCAACGAATATCTTGCCTTCGGATCTATGATAGAAGGTGTACCCAACATTTTCTTTTGGGTATCCTATGAAGACGCACTTCTCCGATTTGGGTTTGAGCTTATCAGGTTGAAACTTTTTCACATAAGCATTGCAACCTCAAACTTTAAGAAACGACAGCTCAGCTTTCTTGCCAAACCATAGTTCATACGGTGTCATCTCAACAGGTTTAGATGGTCCCTATTTAACGTGAATGCAGCTATCTCTAATGCATAACCCCAAAACGATAGTGGTAGATTGGTAAGAGACATCATAGATCGCACCATGTCTAATAAAGTACGGTTATGACGTTCGGACACACCATTACACTATGGTGTTCCAGGTGGTGTGAGTAGTGAAACTATTTCACATTGTTTTAACTGAAGGCCAAACTCTTAACTCAAATATTTTACCTCTGTGATCATATCGTAGAAACTTTTATTTTCTTGTTACGATGATTCTCCACTTCACTCGGAAATTCTTTGAACTTTTTAAATGTTTCAGACTTGTGTTTCATTAAGTAGATATACCCATATCTGCTCAAATCATATGTGAAGGTCAAAAAATAACGATACTTGCCGTGAGCCTTAACATTCATCGGACCGCATACATCAGTATGTATTATTTCCAATAAGTCGGTTGCTCGCTCCATTGTTCCGGAGAACAGAGTCTTAGTCATCTTGCCCATGAGGCATGGTTTGCAAGCATCAAGTGATTCCAAAAGTCCATAAGCATGGAGTTTTTTCATGCGCTTTACACCAATATGACCTAAACGGCAGTGCCACAAATAAGTTGCACTATTATTATTAACTTTGCATCTTTTGGTTTCAATATTATGAATATGTGTATCACTACGATCGAGATCCAACGACCATTTTCATTGGGTGTGTAACCATATAAGGTTTTATTCATGTAAACAGAACAACAATTTATTCTCTTACTTAAATGAATAACCGTATTGCAATAAACATGATCAAATCATATTCATGCTCAACGCAAACACCAAATAACACTTATTTAGGTTCAACACTAATCCCGAAAGTATAGGGAGTGTGCGATGATGATCATATCAATCTTGGAACCACTTCCAACACACATCGTCACTTCACCCTTAACTAGTCTCTGTTCATTTTGCAACTCCCGTTTCGAGTTACTACTCTTAGCAACTGAACCAGTATCAAATACCGAGGGGTTGCTACGAACACTAGTACACATCAATAATCTGTATATCAAATATACCTTTGTTCACTTTGCCATCCTTCTTATCCACCAAATACTTGGGGCAGTTCTGCTTCCAGTGACCAGTCCCTTTGCAGTAGAAGCACTTAGTCTCAGGCTTAGGACCAGACTTGGGCTTCTTCACTTGAGCAGCAACTTGCTTGCCGTTCTTCTTGAAGTTCCCCTTCTTCCCTTTGCCCTTTTATTGAAACTAGTGGTCTTGTCTACCATCAACACTTGATATTTTTCTTGATTTCTACCTTCGTTGATTTCAGCATTACGAAGAGCTTGGGAATCGTTTCCGTTATCCCTTGCATATCATAGTTCATCACGAAGTTCTACTAACTTGGTGATGGTGACTAGAGAATTCTGTCAATCACTATCTTATCTGGAAGATTAACTCCCACTTGATTCAAGCAATTGTAGCACCCAGACAATCTGAGCACATGCTCACTGCTTGAGCTATTCTCCTCCATCTTTTTAGCTATAGAACTTGTTGGAGACTTCATATCTCTCAACTCGGGTATTTGCTTGAAATATTAACTTCAACTCCTGGAACATCTCATATGGTCCATAACATTCAAAACGTCTTTGAAGTCCCGATTCTAAGGCGTTAAGCATGGTGCACTAAACTATCAAGTAGTCATCATATTGATCTAGCCAAATGTTCATAACGTCTGCATCTACTCCTGCAATAGGTCTGTCACCTAGCGGTGCATCAAAAACATAATTCTTCTATGCAGCAATGAGGATAATCCTCAGATCACGGATCCAATCTGCATCATTGCTATTAACATTTTTCAACATAAATTTTCTCTAGGAACACAATAAACTGGGAGCAACATCGCGAGCTATTGATCTACAACATAGATATGCTAATACTACCAGGACTAAGTTCATGATAAATTTAAGTTCAATTAATCATATTACTTAAGAAATCCCACTTAGAAAGATATCCCTCTAATCCTCTAAGTGATCACGTGTTCCAAATCAACTAAACCATGTCCGATCATCACGTGAGATGGAGTAGTATCAATGGTGAACATCAATATGTTGATCATATCTACTATATGATTCACGCTCGACCTTTCGGTCTCCGTGTTCCGAGGCCATATCTGTTATATGCTAGGCTCGTCAAGTTTAACCTGAGTATTCCGCGTGTGCAACTATTTTGCACCCGTTGTATTTGAACGTAGAGCCTATCACACCCGTTCATCACGTGGTGTCTCAGCACGAAGAACTTTCGCAATGGTGCATACTCGGGGTGAACACTTATACTTTGATAATTTAGTGAGGGATCATCTTATAATGCTATCGTCAATCAAAGCAAGATAAGATGCATAAAAGATAAACATCACATGCAATCAATATAAGTGATATGATATGGTCATCATCATCTTGTGCTTGTGATCTCCATCTCCGAAGCACCGTCATGATCACCATCGTCACCGGCGCGACACCTTGATCATCATTGTAGCATCATTGTCGTCTCGCCAATCTTATGCTTCCACGACTATCGCTCCCGCTTAGTGATAAAGTAAAGCATTACAGCGCAATTGCATTGCATACAATAAAGCGACAACCATATGGCTCCTGCCAGTTGCCGATAACTCGGTTACAAAACATGATCATCTCATACAATAAAATTTAGCAACATGTCTTGACCATATCACATCACAACATGCCCTGCAAAAACAAGTTAGACATCCTCTACTTTGTTGTTGCAAGTTTTGCGTAGCTGCTACGGGCTTAGCAAGAACCGTTCTTACCTAGGCATCAAAACCACAACGATAGTTTGTCAATTTGGTGCTGTTTTAACATTCACAAGGACCGGGCGTAGCCATACTTGGTTCAACTAAAGTTGGAGAAACTGACACCCGCCAGCCACCTGTGTGCAAAGCACATCGGTAGAACCAGTCTCGCATAAGCGTACGCGTAATGTCGGTCCGGGCCGCTTCATCCAACAATACCACAGAACCAAAGTATGACATGCTGGTAAGCAGTATGACTTATATCGCCCACAACTCACTTGTGTTCTACTCGTGCACAACATCAACGCATAAAACCTAGGCTCGGATGCCACTGTTGGGGAACGTAGTAATTTCAAAAAAATTCCTACGCACACGCAAGATCATGGTGATGCATAGCAACGAGAGGGGAGAGTGTTGTCTACGTACCCTCATAGACCAGCAACGGAAGCGTTGACACAACATAGAGGAAGTAGTCGTACGTCTTCCCGATCCGACCGATCCAAGTACCGAACGTACGGCACCTCCGAGTTCTTCACACGTTCAACTCGGTGACGTCCCTCGAGCTCCGATCCAGCAACACATTGACGGAGAGTTTCGTCAGCACGACGGCATGATGACGGTGATGATATTCTACCGACGCAGGGCTTCGCCTAAGCACCGCTACGATATGACCGAGGTGGAATATGGTGGAAGGGAGCACCGCACACGGCTAAGGAACAATCACGAGGATCAACTTGTGTGTCATGGGGTGCCCCCTTGCCTCAGTATATAAAGGAGGCAGAGGGGGAGGTGCTGCCGGCCCTAGGGGTGCGCCTGGAGGAGTCCTACTCCAACCGGGAGTAGGACTCCCCCCTCTTGCCTTGTTGGAAAAGGAAGGAGGAAGGGAGAAAGAGGAAAGGGGGCGCCCCCCCCCCCTTCCTTGTCCTATTCGGACTAGGGGGGAGGGGCACGCGGCCTGCCCTGGCCGGCCCTCCTCTTCTCCCTTATGGCCCATGTAGGCCCAATAACCCCCGGGGGGTTCCGGTAACCCCCCGGTACTCCGGTAAAATCCCGATTTCACCCGGAACATTTCCGATGTCCAAATATAGGCTTCCAATATATCAATCTTTATTTCTCAACCATTTCGAGACTCCTCGTCATGTCCACGATCACATCCGGGACTCCGAACAACCTTCGGTACATCAAAACACAAGAACCCTAATTACGATCGTCACCGAACTTTAAGCATGCGGACCCTACGGGTTCGAGAACTATGTAGACATGACTGAGACACGTCTCCGGTCAATAACCAATAGCGGAACCTGGATGCTCATATTGGCTCCTACATATTCTATGAAGATCTTTATCGGTCAGACCGCATAACAACATACGTTGTTCCCTTTGTCATCGGTATGTTACTTGCCCGAGATTCGATCGTCGGTATCTCAATACCTAGTTCAATCTCGTTACTGGCAAGTCTCTTTACTCGTTCCATAATACATCATCCTCCAACTAACTCATTAGTTGCAATGCTTGCAAGGCTTAAGTGATGTGCATTACCGAGAGGGCCCAAAGACACCTCTCCGACAATCGGAGTGACAAATCCTAATCTCGAAATACGCCAACCCAACAAGTACCTTCGGAGACACCTGTAGAGCACCTTTATAATCACCTAGTTACGTTGTGACGTTTGGTAGCACACGAAGTGTTCCTACGGTAAACGGGAGTTGCATAATCTCATAGTCATAGGAACATGTATAAGAAATGAAGAAAGCAATAGCAACAAACTAAACGATCAAGTGCTATGCTAACGGAATGGGTCAAGTCAATCACATCATTCTCCTAATGATGTGATCCCGTTAATCAAATGACAACTCATGTCTATGGTTAGGAAACATAACCATCTTTGATCAACGAGCTAGTCAAGTAGAGGCATACTAGTGACACTCTGTTTGTCTTTGTATTCACACATGTATTATGTTTCCGGTTAATACAATTCTAGCATGAATAATAAACATTTATCATGATATAAGGAAATAAATAATAACTTTATTATTGCCTCTAGGGCATATTTCCTTCATTTGTGGCAAAGCCACCGTTCATAATTCTTTCATACATGTCACTCATGAGTCATTTCACATCCCGGTACACCGCCGGAGGCATTCATATAGAGTCATATTTTGTTCTAAGAATCGAGTTGTAATTATTGGGTTGTAAAGTAAATAAAAGTGTGATGATCATCATTATTAGAGCATTGTTCCAGTGAGGAAAGGATGATGGAGACTATGATTCCCCCATAAGTCGGGATGAGACTCCGGATGAAAATAAATAAATAAAAGAGGCCATAAAAAAGGAGAAAGGCCCAACTAAAACAAAAATGAGAGAAAAAGAGAGAAGGGGCAATGCTACTATCCTTTTACCACACTTGTGCTTCAAAGTAGCACCATGATCTTCATGATAGAGAGTCTCTTATGTTGTCACTTTCATATACTAGTGGGAATTTTTCATTATAGAACTTGGCTTGTATATTCCAATGATGGGCTTCCTCAAAATGCTCTAGGTCTTCGTGAGCAATCAAGTTGGATGCACACCCACTTAGTTTCTTTTGTTGAGCTTTCATGCATTTATAGCTCTAGTGCATCTGTTGCATGGCAATCCCTACTCACTCACATTGATATCTATTAATGGGCATCTCCATAGCCCATTGATACGCCTAGTTGATGTGAGACTATCTTCTTCCTTTTTGTCTTCTCCACAACCACCATCCTATTCCACCTATAGTGCTATATCCATGGCTCACGCTCATATATTGCGTGAAGATTGAAAAAGTTTGAGAACACCAAAAGTATGAAACAATTGCTTGGCTTGTCATCGGGGTTGTGCATGATTTAAATACGTTATGTGGTGAAGATGGAGCATAGCCATACTATATGATTTTGTAGGGATAGCTTTCTTTGGCCATGTTATTTTGAGAAGACATGATTGCTTAGTTAGTATGCTTGAAGTATTATTATTTTTATGTCAATATTAAACTTTTGTCTTGAATCTTATGGATCTGAATATTCTTGCCACAATAAAGAGAACTACATGGACAAATATGTTAGGTAGCATTCCACATCAAAAATTCTGTTTTTATCATTTACCTACTCGAGGACGAGCAGGAATTAAGCTTGGGGATGCTGATACGTCTCCAACGTATCTATAATTTTTGATTGTTCCATGCTATTATATTATCAACCTTGGATGTTTTATATGAATTTATATGCTATTTTATATGATTTTTGGGACTAACCTATTAACCCAGAGCCCAGTGCCAGTTTCAGTTTTTTCCTTGTTTTAGAGTATCGCAGAAAAGGAAAATCAAACGGAGTCCAGTTGACCTGAAACATCATGGAACTTATTTTTGGAAGGAAAGCAATCCGGGAGACTTGGAGTCCACATAAGGGAAGCAACGAGGAAGCCATGAGGCAGGGGGGCGTGCCCACCCCCCTGGGCGCGCCCTCCACCCTCGTGGGCCCCTCGTGGCTCCCCTGATGTACTTCTTCCGCCTATATATCTCCATATACCCTAAAACGATCGGGGAGCACAATAGATTGGGAGTTCCGCCGCCAGAAGCCTCCGTAGCCACCGAAAACCAATCTAGACCCGTTCCGGCACCCTGCCGGAGGGGGAATCCCTCTTTGGTGGCTATATTGATCATCCCGGTGCTCTCCATGACGAGGAGGGAGTAGTTCTCCCTCAGGGCTGAGGGTATGTACCAGTAGCTATGTGTTTGATCTCTCTCTCTCTCTCGTGTTCTTGAGGTGGTACGATCTTGATGTATCGCGAGCTTTGCTATTATAGTTGGATCTTATGATGTTTTCTCCCCCCTCTACTCTCTTGTAATGGATTGAGTTTCCCCTTTGAAGTTATCTTATTGGATTGAGTCTTTAAAGATTTGAGAACACTTGATGTATGTCTTGCCGTGCGTATCTGTGGTGACAATGGGATATCACGTGATTCACTTGATGTATGTTTTGGTGATCAACTTGTGGGTTCCGCCCATGAACCTATGCATAGGGGTTGGCACACGTTTTCGTCGTGATTTTCCGGTAGAAACTTTGAGGCACTCTTTGAGGTTATATGTGTTTGTTGAATAGATGAATCTGAGATTGTGTGATGCATATCATACAATCATACCCACGGATACTTGAGGTGACATTGGAGTATCTAGGTGACATTAGGGTTTTGGTTGATTTGTGTCGTAAGGTGTTATTCTAGTACGAACTCTAGGGTTGTTTGTGACACTTATAGGAATAGCCCAATGGATTGATTGGAAAGAATAACTTTGAGGTGGTTTCGTACCCTACCATAATCTCTTCGTTTGTTCTCCGCTATTAGTGACTTTGGAGTGACTCTTTGTTGCATGTTGAGGGATAGTTATATGATCCAATCATGTTATTATTGTTGAGAGGACTTGCACTAGTGAAAGTATGAACCCTAGGCCTTGTTTCATAGCATTGCAATACCGTTTGTGCTCACTTTTATCATTAGTTACCTTGCTGTTTTTATATTTTCAGATTACAAAAACCTTTATCTACCATCCATATACCACTTGTATCACCATCTCTTCGCCGAACTAGTGCACCTATACAATTTACCATTGTATTGGATGTGTTGGGGACACAAGAGACTCTTTTTTATTTGGTTGCAGGGTTGCTTGAGAGAAACCATCTTCATCCTACGCCTCCTACGGATTGATAAACCTTAGGTCATCCACTTGAGGGAAATTTGCTACTGCCCTACAAACCTCTGCACTTGGAGGCCCAACAACGTCTATAAGAAGAAGGTTGTGTAGTAGACATCAGGAGATTATAAATAATGCAAACCAATTAGGAGTTTCGCTAGGGACTAATGAGAGTGAAATTTCCAACTCGATTAATGATCTCTTAGATTTGGAAGCGAAACGTGCTCTAGAGACAATTCGAAATCTAGCAGCGGTAAAACCCATGAATGATGCAGAGATTGATGCGTTGGGGGTCAGAGTGCTCGATAATTTTTGTGTGGATCTTGCACCATCCACTCCTGAGTCTGAGGATGAGGAGGTAACTCTAGAGAATACAGTAGCTAGAGCCACTGAGCCCGGTTATGAGGACCGGGTGGAAGACCATAGTAAACCCAAACACAAGTGGAAGCAGAGGATTTATCCCGTTTCAGCGGTTCGTAGGAGTGCTAGGATTCGGACAACCAAAAAATTTCATGATGGAATATGAAAAGGAATCTTCTAGAATAGCAGAGGTCTGAAATACTTGGCTAAACGAAGGTTTCTTGCTGAGGCATCTCTGGAGCATAGATTAGATTTTATTGCTCTCCCGGAAACTGGTAGAGATAATTTTGCGCCCCAGTTTCTCAATACTCTTTCGGGCAGTGTTGATTTTGATTGGCATTGCCTTCCTCCGCGAGGAAGATCGGGTGGGATCTTGCTTGGAGTGACATGTGATTCGCTGGAAGTCCGCAGTGTAGTGATGGGTGACTTCGCGGTTAAGTATCGAGTCAGGTCCAAGGCTGATGAGTTTAACTGGGCTCTGGTGGCGGTATATGGTGCCACGCAGCCCGAGCTTAAACCGGAGTTTTTGGCGGACCTTGTTCAAATTTGCAGATCCGAGCAGCTCCCAATTTTAGTTGGGGTGATTTCAATATCATTAGGAGGAGAGAGGAAAAGAATAATGATAATTTTGACGGCAGATGGTCGTTTATGTTCAATACCATTATCGAAAGCTTGGATCTGAGAGAGATAGAGCTTTCTGGTATAAAGTTTACTTGGGCTAATGCTTTGCCAAACCCGACATATGAGAAGCTTGATCAAGTTCTCGCAAGCGTCGAGTGGGAACAGAAGTTCCCTCTCATAACGGTTCAGGCTCTCTCGCGTGGAGTCTCAGATCACACGTCTTTATTTGTGGACTCAGGTGAGCCAAACCACGTGGGAAACAAAAAGACCTTCTCTTTCGAGTTGGCATGGTTTGAACGAGAAGGATTCTTGGATCTGGTTGCCAGGGGATGGGCTAAGGATGCAGGAGGTAGGACTTCTGTTGAGCGTTGGCAAAATAAGATTAGGCATTTAAGAAGTTTCCTATGGGATAGGCTAAGCACCTTAGTGGAATTTATAAGGTTGAAAAGGAAAGGCTCCTTTCTCTTATTCAGACCCTAGACTTAAAAGCCGAATCAACGATTTTGCAAGCTGCAGAATTTCAAGTTAAACTAGATGCGGAGATGAGGTTGAAAGAACTTCTCCGCGAAGAAGAATTGAAGTGGGCTTTGCGGGCTAAGGTCCGTAAAGTTGTCCAGGGGGATGCAAACACTCAATTCTTTCACTTGATTACTAATGGCAAGCATAGAAAGAAGAGAATCTTTTAGCTTGAACAAGATGAAGGAACTATTTTAGGGCTGGACAAGCTAAAACTTTACATAACCGAGTATTATAAGTAGTTATTTGGACCTCCAGAGGATAGTTGTGTGTCCCTCGATGAGTCCAGGATTGAGGATGTGCCTCAACTAACTGCTACTGATAATGATATTTTGGTTGCCCCGTTCTCGGAGACGGAGGTGTATGAGGCTATAGCGCAGATGAAAAACAATAAGGCTCCCGGGCCAGATGGTTTCCCGGCGGAGTTCTACAAAAAGTGTTGGCGTATTATTAAGGGGGATTTGTTACCAATGTTTAATGATCTATTCTCTGGACAACTTCAATTATTTCACTTAAATTTTAGAACAATAACACTGCTTCCTAAGAAAACGGATGCTGTGAGAATAAAGCAGTTCAGGCCGATCTGCCTTCTCAATGTTAGTTTCAAAATCTTCACCAAGGTTGGGACTAATTGGCTCACACAGATTGCGCATTCTGTGGTGCAGCATTCCCAAACTGCTTTCATGTCGGACAGAAACATCCTAGAAGGGGTGGTCGTCCTTCATGAAACGCTCCATGAAATCCACTCACAAAATTAGATAGAGTTGTTTTTAAGGTGGATTTCGAGAAAGCGTATGATAAAGTCAAATGGCCATTCCTCCAACAAGCATTGTGTATGAAAGGTTTTGATGAAGCCTGGCGCCGCCAGGTTGAATCGTTTACGCAAAAAAGGAGTGTTGAAATTAAAGTGAATGACGATATAGGTCATTACTTCTAGACACATAAAGGCCTGAGACAAGGGGATCCGATGTCCCCTATCCCGTTCAACATTGTAGTTGATATGTTGGCAATTATGATAGGAAGAGCTAAGGAAGCTGGTCAAGTAGGTGGCCTGGTACCTCATCTCATTGATGGAGGTGTGTCCATCCTTCAGTACACCGATGATACAATCATCTTTATGTTGCATGACTTGGCCAAAGCGAGAAATATGAAGCTAGTGTTATGCCTATTTGAACAATTGATCGGGTTAAAGATTATCTTTCACAAAAGCGAGTTGTTCTGCTTTGATAGAGCCAATGACGAACAAGAGGCATATAGGCAATTGTTTGGGTGCGATTTGGGGGCTTTACCTTTCACTTACTTAGGTATACCAATCCACCATTGTAAGCTGACAAACAGAGAATGGAAGTGCATCGAGGACCGATTTGAAAAGAAACTGAGTTGCTGGAAGGGCAAGCTCATGTCATACGGAGGCCGATTAATTCTGATAAATTCGGTTCTCACGAGTATGCCTATGTTTCTTTTGTCGTTCTTCGAAGTCCCAGTTGGAGTCAGGAAAAGACTCGACTTTTAACGATTAGTCTCTAAAGTTCAAATCTAAATTAATTAACCTTGCCTTAAATCACTCAATCACATTAATTAGAAAATAAATAATTGATTTTCAGAAAAATCGCTCAATCACATTAACCTTACCTTAACTCATGGATGGTAGTCAATCTCCAAACAAAGGAAACAATACATCGAGGGAGCAGTAAATAAACTCCCTTTCTTATGACATGTATATGATCTTCCCTTCCCTCTCCGTTGTCGAGCGTTCTTGATTCTCGAGGCCGATGCTTGGCCTGCATCACTGGGTCGCGACGGTGCCGGAGGACGAGGACGGCGAGGCCGGGTGCCGTGGCACCGCGTTGGCCGCGGCCGGTGAAGGGGGCGAAGAAGGGCGGCTTCCCTGGCCCTGGCCGTGGCCGTGGCCCTGGGAGTTGGTGCGGTGGAAGCGGCACTTGAAGGACCCGGCATGGGTGGCCGGCGCACAGACATACTTGGCGGGCCCGTGGCCCGTGCCGGATGGCGCCGACGCCGACCCGGGCCACCCCCTCCGTGTATTCTTGGAGCTGTGGCTAGCCGATTTACATGAAATTAATTGCCTCAGTTGTGGTGGCAAATATAATATACATCCATATTGTTATGCACTAGTGTGTGTGTGAAATAGATGGATTATGTTTTCGTACCCAATAAGATGAATATGTGTGTGTGTGTTAGAGAGAGAGAGGGAGAGGGGGGAGAGAGTGAGGAAGAGGGAGGGAGAGAGTGTGTGTGTGTGTGAGGATTTGATGGTAAACAAAAGGTTGTCAATGTCACTTGATATGTATGAGAATATTAATATTGAACTTTTAAAGTTAATGTGGTCCCGTTGCAACGCACGGGCGTTCTTCTAGTTAGGAGTAGAGATTTCTTTCTCGGTCTTCTTCGGCCATACCGGCATGGCCTCCTCAGCCCCAGGCTCCTCGGCTACTGCTGTGGCCTTGGCCCTGGCTCGGTCAGTTCTTCCACTTTTTGATCCTTCACTATTGGCTCCTCGAGATTGGTCTCCTCCTTGGTATGTGCCTCCGTCTTGGTCACCTCTGGGCGGCCCCAGTCTTGACCTTCAGCGGCGGCGGAGGAGATAGATTGAACTTGCTCGCGGCAAGCCACACGACTATCAACTCCTTGAACTCGTCAAGTGCCTTCTTCTCTAGGTCAGACAACTCGGCCACTAGGTTTCTCTCGTCCTTGGAAGAGGTGGTCTCTTTATATCTAGAGTATGATGACATTGCACAAGACTAGTAATCCTTTTTACTGAGGGGAGACAAGAACAAATCATCCCCACATCTCTAACTTTGAATCTACTTTATTGGCATCTACTTTAAAAAATCATTTATGAATAGTGTAGGTGTGAATGGCAAAGGCGATATGTATATCTGCCTTCCTAATTTTGTCGCCTGAGACTTAAAATGTAGAATTGCTCATCAGAATTGAAAGCATAGAAATAGAACTGAGTTTGATTTAACACATTTCATGGGGGCGCTATAAGTACATCTTAGTAAATTTCCAGATTTTAACTCCATTGCAAAAAAAAAACAATCTCAAGATTACTAAGACTTTTTAATATCTCATCGTGATGCATATATATAAGGTAACATTTTTGTAGGTAATAAATCTTGCCCGTAATTTATTGTCTTTTTAATGTGTAATAATATCTCACCCTGATGCAAATATGGTAACTACTCCCGTAAAATCGCAACCTGATGCATACATGGTATAATAAATCTCGCCGTGCACGCATCCATAATCATGAGTATCTCACGTACTAACACACACCTATGCGTGATCGGCAACCCTACTGATTATATGGACATATATCTATTTTAGGGCAGTAAGGGGTATTTGTATCTCAGATAATGCCATATGTAATCTGCCAATCTCCAAATCGTCATGTATGGGATGCGTCAATATTTCTTTTTAGCAAGACTAGAGTACCGTCTATATATACTGCGGCCGGAGGGGGTCACGATCATTGCCTCTTAGATTTGGAGAAGAAGAAGAATAGATTTCCACAATCGAGTTGAAGATCAACCATGAGAGGGAGCGGCCTGGTGTTCGTGATCGCCCTCCTGTTCGTCACGTGCCTTGCGATCGGACAGTGTAAGCGCATATATACTATTCGTCATCCCGGGTGAGGAATAGTTGTTCTTCATCCCTCTCTATTTTACCATCAATGCACCGTAATTTTAAGTTCCGTAAGTTTTGTCTTATTTACGACGCAAAAAGAGACCGTAAGAAAATACATAATCGCCGTAAAAAATATTTTATGTTATGTAAAATTACAAACGTAAAAATATAGTCTAAAATACACATAAACTGCAAATTCTCTTGTCTTATGACCTATATTTTTTATTTTCTTATGTCAGAATTTACGTAGTGAATCAATAGAAATGTGACTATTTAAATTTCAAACGTAATTTAATTATGAAATGATTGTAAGATTACTTCGGGTGAAGAATAACTTATTCTACACCCTGGGTGATGAATAGTAACACTATATATATATATATATCTCGGATGTCCCCGAAGGGACATATATATATATATATATATATCTATACCTACCAATAAACCAAGTATTGCTTCTGGTCGTCCGTCTAAAAAATTACCCTCGAAGTTGTTTTATATTACCCGCTATGCCATCCATAAGTGAACAAAGAGGTTTGTATATTTAAGTCACCGTCGTAGTAAGTGTTTTATACCTAAGATACCCAGTCTAAATCAAATGCGCACCGGTGGCGTATTGGCAGAAGCCTGTTACTTCCACCTGCAAGACCAGGGATCGAACCCAGCTTCCATCGATTTTCTCACTTATTTTTCTCACCCACCTCATCCCCCCCTGTATGTTTTCATGGGCCGGCCCGCGGGGCGTGGCGTCGCTGTTTTTTTCATTTCATTTTTTTATCTTTTCTGTTTTTTACTTCTTCTTTAAATTAATTCGAGATTGACAAATTTTAAAAATGTCTAGGAAATTTAAAAATGTTCGAAAAAACATAAATGTTTCGTTATTTCAAAAAACGTTGGTAATTTTACAAAAATGTTGGCAAATTATAAAACAAATCACAATTTGGAAAAAAAATTGTCAGGAAATAAACCATGTTCTTGATTTTGAAAAAATGATAATGTATACAAATCATATTTGCGAATCTAAAAAAATATCCATGAAATTTTATAAGATTATCAAAAAATATTCACCTTTTCTGCGAATTTCAATTTTTTGCCCTAATTTAAAAAAATCATTAATTCAAAAAATGTTCAGGAACTAAAAAACTATTCATGTGTTCAATAAATGTTCGTCTAAAAAAATGTTTACGAATTTTTAAAAATGTTTTCTTAAATGTACGTCAATTGAAAAAACTTTTCACCATTTCAATAGTCTTTTATGTCTAGGTTTTGATTAGTTTTTGGAAAGTCTTTATATGTCTAGGTGTTGGGAGTAGTTCGTGGTAGATGAGATTTATTTTTAAAGTTTTAAACATTTTCTTGCGCTACACAATGACAAGTGTGTCATGCGGTGGCAAGCTCGTTGCATTGGGATTTACCATGTCGAATGCATTGTAATCACATGGACATCACATCCATCATCAGCGAGAGTCGGAAGAAAGATAAGTGGCAAAATGATGAGCCACTGTGTTAAAATAGAAGATACTAATATGTCGGGGTATTGAGTCATACTTATTCGACCAACGTGTAATTTTTGTATCTACCGTTGCAACGCATGGGCATGTTTGCTAGTGTGTGTATATATATATATATATATATATATATATATATATATATATATATATATATATATATATATATATATAGAGAGAGAGAGAGAGAGAGAGAGAAAATCCATCATACCATCCGGTGGTAGTTATCCCACATATCTCATATACTACCATGTGGTACTATATATACTATTTTATTATTTTAAATATGTTCATATAATATATCTAAGATATTTCAAAGCAAGTTACATGAAAAAATTGCATATGAGCCCATAGTTTTTGTTATATTTGTGAAATACGTACATATTTGTATGTAAAAATTCTTGCAGCTAATTCATTGTCCTATATAGATTGTGCACTAACAAATACTGCATTGTATTGCCTATATATGTGACAGGTCGCCCTGTAGTTAGAGGAAGCAACCAAGAGAGTCGTGCCAATATTACCGCAAATGCTACAACTATTGCGGATTCGTCGTCATCAAGGGAGAGCTCGAGCAAACTAACGTTGAACTGGTGTTACCCAAGGGACTGCAACAATCCAAACAATCCGTTCTACACGAGACCGTGCTACTGCTGCCCCTTGCGACCGGACGAGCTGTGCTTTAGTAATATCGACGATTGCCATGCAGGGTGCCCGACTCGTCATCCTACTTGCTGATATATAGGCGTGTTGGTTGCTGCGATATAAAGCTAGATCGTTGTTATTCTGATGAAATACTATTAGGTTGATGTACCACACACTTAGCTTTTCCACTACTAGTCTTTCTCTTTATATTTGCAAGACAAGAAATATGTACGCTCGAGTTGTGCCGCCAGTCTGGTAATATCTAGATGAATGCAAGTGTTCATGATTAAAGATATGAACGAAGGATAATTCGCTATAGTGCCCATCTTTTGCATTGTCAATGCCCTCTTTTTTGTATTCGTAGCATTTTTTCTTTTGTCAATATTAGCCTAGTAAGTTTTTTCCCCTTCATCCCGACCAAAATCCTGCCATATGATGGTTAGTTTTCTTACGCATGCACACCACTTGTGAATAGCTTCGGAAGACTGAGCGGGCAGGTATTGAGATAGCTATGCTCAGTTGCCTAGTTTTCTTATTGTCGTTGTTAATTTATCGTACATATGCAATGAAGCGAGAAAGATGGCACTATGGTATCTGGGATTGTTCCCCATATCATTCCACAGGGACTGATATGCCTACAATATGCTGATGATACAATCCTTTTTCTTAACCCCAAACCTGAATATGTTAGGAATTTAAAAATGGCTGCTTGCGTGCTTTGAAAACCTCTCTGGGTTGAAAATCAATTATGACAAATGTGAGATAGTGCCTATTAATATGGATGAAAATGATGCCAAACTTTTGTCTCAAATTTTCTGCTGTAAGTTGGGGATTTCCCTCTAAAATACCTAGGAGTTCCTTTACACTATCTTAAATTGAGGAGAGAAGACATTCAATATATAATAGACAAAATCATCAAAAGGATATGTGGTTGGAAAGGGAGACTACTTAGCTATGAAGCAAAGTTAGTCCTCCTCAAGACATGTATTGCCAGTATCCATATGTATCTAATGTCAGACATCAAGTTTCCCAAATGGGCAATCAAGACCATCACTTCACAGATGGCACACTTTTTCTGGGGAAACCTAGGGGATGAGCATAAATATCATCTTACTAATTGGGGATTAATCTCTCAGAAAAAGACTTTGGTGGTCTGGGGTACCTAACCTAAGAGAATTCAATATGGCCTTGCTAGCCTCCTGGGCTAAAAGATATTTTATGGACGGTGACAAAAACTGGGCTAAGCTGGTTGGCCACAAATATAAAACTGCCAACCCAAATATATTGTGGGCTAAGCAGGGTGTGGGCTCTCCTTTCTGGAAGGGGGTCACATGGGCTTTGGAGGGGAGTAGACTTGATCCGAATCATTTCTGACATACCTATTACTGGTGAGGCGGACCAACCCATTTGGAGGTTGGAATCGTCAGGGATCTGTTTGGTTAAATCATTTTATAACATGATTAACTGGGGTGGGGTATCTACCCCCATTTGGAAAAAATTCTGAAAAATCGTTGTGCCTCACATATATTTAGTTTTTCTTTGGTTAGCTTTTCATAAAAAGATTCTTACCAGAGATAACCTGAATAAAAGGAGGGAGGTGGAAAATCTAAAATGTTTGTTCTGTGATGAGGACGAAACTGTCTGTCACCTATTTTTTGAGTGTGTGGTTGCTAAACAAGTTTGGAGTGATGTAGCTGACTCTTTTGAGTTTAGTAGTCCTAATAATATGAATGAACTTTCTTCCTTCTGGAACTTAAATAACAAAAAATCTGTTACCATTATTGTCTGTGTTGCTACCAATTGGAGCATTTGGACTATGTGTAATGACATGTGCTTTCAGAACGTGCAGTGGACAAGTACCCGTACAATCTTGGCAAAGATCAGCTCGTCATTGCACCAATGGAAGATCCTCTATGTGGGCAACCAATCGGTGCTACTGAGAAGATGCATTCAACTCTTAGACTGGCGAAGAGGCGAGCTGCTCAGGATTGCATGGGCGTTGGGCTGAGAGCCTGTGAGAAGAGGACCCGGGACAAGGCGCTGAAGACCCATTCAGAGTGGAGCAGTTGATCTTTCTATATCTTAGATACTGCCTTGTCTTGGGCTGGTCGAGGGCGTAGTCCTTCTGTTTTGTTTTGTTGGCACTCTGCAGTTTCGTCAGTTCTTCCTTTTGGGTGGTTGTGTTTCGTGGCCAGGCGCTCGCTTAAAGCATTGAACTTTTTTTATTTTCAGTCTACTCTGGTCCTGCCATTCGGGCAGGTCTTGAATGCTTGTAACAGTCCTTCGGTGCCTTGCGCTTTGCTCCGTTCATAATAAAATGGAGTGGGGGGAAACCCCTTTCGATCAAAAAAAGGATGGCACTATGGATTGAAGGTAGCTTTTTCTCCATATGGGAAATCAAAACTTCAAAGTATCTAGCTTTACTATTAGGGCACACGCTCGTGCAATACGTGCTGGTGATATAGAAACCATCTTATAAAGGTCTCAAAAGATGTACGTGGCAGAAGAAAATTTTGGTCCGTACGATTCCAAGCTCTGTCTACGCATGCTGCAACATTGCGCAACTCGTCCGCGCGCACTGCACGCATGGGCGGGACGAGGTGAGGGGAGACGGCGGAGGTGGTTGCCCGCGTGTCTGCGCCCAAGTGACAGTGGCCTTCCGAGGCTTGTGATGGTTTTTGTCTGGCGTCGTTGTGGTATAAGTTTGTCCTGATGCTACTAGGGTGGTTTAAGGGCTATTGAGGAATCTTCCAAGATCTAAATATGGGTTTCTTAATTTCTGCTGAAATTTGTTCCAATTTGAAAGTGGTATAAATTGAAATCTGGGCCGCAAGTGAGAGAGGTCTGTGGAAAGTGGTGGAAGCGTTCCTACTCTCCATACAGGGAGAGCCGCATATATATTGATATGGAGCGAGAGGCGTCTCGTGGCGTTACAGGGTGCGATCGTAGGCTAACGATCGAGAGATACAATCGGGAGAAGAGATAGAAAGATAAGAGAGAATTAAAACAAACTCTATCTCTAACTACCTAAGATAAACATGGCGCATATAACCAACGTGACATGATGTTTAACACCCCCCCCCCCCATAATCAAAACCGAACAAGGTTGAGATTACGCTGAAAATCTTCAAAGCTTCTGGTTGGAAGTGCCTTTGTAAACCCATCTGCAATTTGATTCTTGGATGAAATGAATCTGATCTCTAATTCTTTATTACCAACTCGTTCCCTGAAAAAATGAAAATCTATCTCGATATGTTTGGTCCTGGCATGGAAAACTGGATTAGCAGACAAATAAGTTGCACCAAGGTTATCGCACCAAAGACAAGGTGTTGGGGTTCTCAATATTCCTAATTCTTTCAGTATTGCTTGAATCCAAATGACTTCAGCTGTGGCATTTGCCAGGGCTTTATATTCTGCTTCAGTGCTCGACCTGGAAACAGTGGCTTGTTTCTTTGCACACCAAGAGACTAGGTTTGGGCCATGAAAGATGGCAAAGCCCCCGGTGGACCTTCTATCATCCAAGCAGACAGCCCAATCCGCATCAGAGAAAGCACTGATGCCCATAGAGGATGATCTGTTGATGGAAAGGCCCATACTGACAGTGTTCTTGACGTACCGTAAGATGCGTTTTGCTGTTGTCCAGTGAGCTATGGTAGGTGCATGCAAGAACTGGCAAACCTTGTTGACTGCAAATGAGATGTCAGGACGAGTAAGTGTTAAGTATTGAAGTGCACCAACTATACTTCTGTAACTGGTGCTGTCATCCTGATTTAGGAGTGTTCCCTCTGTGAGAGACAGGGTTTCTGAACTTGACAGAGGGGTCGGTGACGGTTTGCAATCCTGCATGCCAACTCTGCTCAACAAGTCAGTGACATATTTTCCTTGAGAAAGATGAATGCCATGATCAGTTTTCTTAACTTCAATGCCTAGAAAATAGTGTAAGTCTCATGTCACGTTGGTTATATGCGCCATGTTTATCTTAGGTAGTTAGAGATAGAGTTTGTTTTAATTCTCTCTTATCTTTCTATCTCTTCTCTCGATTGTATCTCTCGATCGTTAGCCTACGATCGCACCCTGTAACGCCACGAGACGCCTCTCGCTCCATATCAATATATATCATGCGGCTCTCCCTGTATGGAGAGTAGGAACGCTTCCACCACTTTCCACATGGTATACAGAGCCATCTTCTTCCATCTCATCTAGCTATCCTCCTCCAAAACTCGACTATGTCGACCTCCATCGCCGTAGTGTCCTCCAGCCTCAACAACAATGTTTCAGAACCTCTCACCAGATCGAACTATGTTCTCTGGCGTGCTCAAGCCCGCTCCCAGATCATGGGGGCCGGTCTCTTTGGATACCTTGACAAAACCACCATCGAACCAGAAAAAACCCTAGTCAGCAAAACCTCCGAGGGCAAAGATCAGGTCATTCCTAACCCTGCTTATGCTTCTTGGTTGATCCAGGATCAACAAATCATCGCCTACCTACTCCGCAATCTCTCTAAGGAGGTGCTAGTTCAGGTTGCTTCCCTAGATACATCTCATGCAATCTGGACAGCCCTTGCCAATATGTTTTCCGCCCAATCCCGCTCCAAAGCAAACCACGTTTGCATCTCCCTCACCACCGCCCAGAAAGGAACCCAATCTGCCGCCACATACTTCGGTCACATGCGAGGTCTTGCCGATGAGTTAGCTGCAGCCGGCAAACCTATCACAGAAAATGAACTCGTCTCCCACATCATCTCTGGCCTAGACATGGATTATCAACCGATCATCTCTGCCCTTGATGTTTGCCATGATGATGTTTCTGTAGATGAGCTCTTCGGCATGGTTGCTACCTTCGATCAGAGGGTGGAGATGTTCCAGGGCACGGGCGCCGGCGCCTTCAAGTCGTCGGCCAACGCCGCATCACGCGGTCGTGGAGGTGGCCCGCCCAAAGGCTACCGCGGCAACGGTGGCGGCGGTGGCGGCTCCCGTCGTGATGGACATGGCGGCGGTGGCTCCTACCCCAACGGTGGCAGCGGTGGCCAATATGGCGACAACGGCAACCAGTACGGGGGTGGTGGCGGCGGCCACTACTCCAACAACGGCGGCGGTGGCGGCTCCAACTACAACAACCATCACCAGGGAGGAGGACGACCCTTCTACAACAACAATAGGGGCGGTCCAAACAACTACAACAACAACTTTCATCGGTATGATGAGTATGAGGGCAAGTGTCAAATTTGTAAGAAAACTAATCACATAGCAAAAGAATGCAAGTGGCGATATGCTAAAGATAACTCACGCAAGAAGAAAATTGTTGTTGCGGCAAGCACAAGCTATGGTGCAAATTCAAATTGGTATGTGGATTCTGGAGCCACCGACCACATCACCCATGAGCTAGAGAAGGTCACCATGCATGAAAGATACAACGGGCACGATCAAGTCCATAATGTTGATGGTTCAGGTATGGAGATAAGCAATATTGGTCATTCGATTATTCATTCCCCGCATAGAGATATACATCTTAACAATATTCATCATTGTCCTAGTTCATCGAAAAACCTTCTCTCTGTACATCGTATTGCTCTTGACAATCATGTTTTTCTAGAGTTTCACCCATTCTTTTTCTTGATCAAGGATCAGGTCACGAAGCAAATCCTTTACCGAGGTAGATGTGTGGATGGACTCTACCCTTTGATTCCCAAAGTTAGCAGATTCAATAAACAAGTGTGTAGTGCCATTAGACTCTCTATAGAGAGATGGCATGCCCGTTTGGGCCATCCTTCTTTTTCTATTGTCAAGAAAATTCTTAGCAAAAATAATCTCTCAGTTGTTGGAGAGCATAATTCTGAAACAGTGTGTGATTCTTGCCAAAGAGCCAAAAGTCATCAGTTGCCATATCCGGTCTCAACTAGTGTGTCTACTAAACCTATACAGCTCATATTCTCTGCTGTATGGGGTCCTGCTCCTCTTTCCGTTCGTAAACATGCTTATTATGTTAGCTTCATCGATGACTTTAGTAAATATACGTGGATATACCTTCTTAAGAAAAGATGTGATGTGTTCCAAGTTTTCCAAAACTTTCAAGCACTTGTTGAAAGACAGTTTAATAGAAAAATCCTTGCTGTTCAATCCGACTGGGGTGGTGAGTACGAAAAACTCAATTCCTTTTTTCAAAGGTTGGGAATATCTCACCATGTCTCCTGCCCCCACGCTCACCAGCAAAATGGCTCGGCAGAGCGCAAACACAGACACATTGTTGAGGTAGGCCTTGCTTTGCTTGCCGCTGCGTCCATGCCATTAAAGTTTTGGGATGAAGCCTTTCTCACAGCTGTGCATCTCATTAATATTCTACCCAGCCGCGTCATCAAAAATGAAACTCCCACCGAGCGTCTCCTGCATGTCAAACCAGATTATGCTCCACTTCGTGTCTTTGGGTGTGCGTGTTGGCCCAATCTCGGTCCATACAATAACCGTAAACTCATGTTTCGTTCGAAACAGTGTGTTTTTCTTGGCTATAGTATACAACATAAGGGAGTTAAGTGCTTAAATATCTCTACCGGTCGAGTATATATCTCCCGGGATGTTGTCTTTGACGAAACCCAGTTTCCCTTTGCCACACTCCATCCCAATGTCGGTGCCCTTCTTCGCAAAGAAATTCTCCTTTTGCCCTCTAGTCTATCCAATGGTGCAAATGGGGAAGAAAATAATTGTGATGATCAATATTTGCCTAACCCTCCTAACTTTATACCTGAGCTTTGTGTTTCAGCAATAAACAGTGAAAGAAATAGTGCAAATGGTGCTGAAAATGGTGTTCAAAATGGCGCTACAGTGCAACATTTTATGTGCACGGAATCCCCTGGAGGATCCTCATCGGGATTACCCCCTCTGCCATGCGATCCGCCTCGGGATCCACCCAGGCGCCTGCTGTCGACGTCCCGCCTGCAGCGCCCCGATCTGCTTCGGGATCGGCGCGACCAGCTGGGCCACCGCCTGGCCTCCCCGCCTCTCCACACGCAGACCAGCCCAACCAACCTGAGGGCTTCGGGTGCCGCCCGCCTGCGCCTGGGCCCGCACCTGGGCCCGCCACTCCCGCGGTCTCCCCCGGCCGGGAGACAGCCGCGCCTGTCCGCGACGTGGGCCTGGTGGCCTCGCCTCGTCCCGAGGCGCCTTCGGGATCGGGCACTGTCAGCGCACCAGGATCTCCCTCGGGATCTGCTGCGGCTGATCCTCCTCAGGTGCCCGGATCTTCTATGGCTCCCTCTTCTGGAGTCCGTCCTACATGCACCAGGTTGCAACAGGGAGTTATTAACAGAATTAACTACAAAAATATTTCCAAGTATGGCCTCACGTGTTTGACAGGGGAATCCACTGAACCAAAGTCGCTTGCTGCTGCACTTGGGGACACTCGATGGAAACAAGCAATGGAGGACGAAATATCTGCATTGCAACGTAACAAAACATGGCGCATATAACCAACGTGACATGATGTTTAACATGGTCATCATGGCAAAGAACTGTGCAGCGCTTCAACATATCTACCTGGTTTCGGGGATTTTCTTTTTCAAGGGCATGCGTGTGTGAGAAATGGTGACCACGAGAAAACGAAACTGCTGTACAGACAACAATCGCCGGTCGAACTTTGGACGATGGGAGGAGTGGACGGTGATGCTCACTTTTGCTAATTGCATGGATGGCTCGATGCGCTTCATCGTCTCAAAATCGTCCACAATATGTCGGCTGTGTAGCAGCGTTGACGAGAAAATGTCCTCCTTATCACACTGCGCAAGCAGTGTGACCATAAGTCTAGAACATGTCGTTTCTTGCGTCCCAAATCTAAATAGGGAGGTAAGAAGAATAAAAGGCCACACCCTGGTCGGCGCACCATTTGATAGTGAAGCATCCCAAAGGTCATCAACGTCCATAGGTATAGTAGTGACACCCAGGCATTGCCACACCCTTGTGGCAAGTGGGCATGGGACGAAGAGGTGGGATGTGTGTCTTCATTTTGGTATCGTCAACAAAGGCACACATTGTTGGAGATGATGTGCTTATGGAGTTATGGGAACGTAGGTGCAAGTATTGAGCCTCTTACGTAAGAGCAGGCAAGCGAAGACTTTATTTGTTGGGCACTAGGGACCTCCAAATGATTGTTGCATTGTGGTCTAGTCTAACTCAGGCTGTCATGTGAGCACATCATAGCTCGCCTGGTGGAGAAGTCTGAGCCACCAACAAGGAACCTCTGATCCTCACCCACAGAAGGCAAGAGATCCTACAACACATACAAAAGCGAAATGAGTTCTTGTTCGGCGGCAGAAGTAAGACGATTTCTAGGCTTTAGGTCCTTAAACATTTATATTTGAGTACAGTGCATTATAGATCATGATAGAATTATTCACGGGCTGCATGTAAGTCCTGAGACTTTGAAAATCACCGAAAGAGAGTCTATGTACCTAGTGAATAGATCAACTGCAAGAAACGGATTATGTTGCCGAAGAAAAACACAGGTCGACCCCAAGTACAACGCCACAACACACCCTAAGACACATGAACACATGACAACGCCCTCAAGAGGGGAAACAACATTGAGCGTTGCGGCTGTCGAGTCTAAGAAGAACAAGGGTCTTCATCCAGAACCGTGGCATAGAGAGGGGGAGCATGAGGACGTCCCCAAGAGGAGAGTGACACCCGCATTATCTCCGCCGATGATTCCAAGGTGTAGAGCTTTAGCTTGGTAGCTCACTTGTGCCACAACATGGCACCCAGGACAATTGCGATGAGCACAAACCTCCAGATCTGGCTCTGGGAATCGCCACTACCAACCGCAGAGAACGAGCCCGGGCCACCCGACCAAGCAACCGGCACCGTCATGTTTCCCGCCAGAGAACCATGGTGAGCACCATCCGGAGTCGGCGCCCCTGGCGTCCATGGTCCGAGACACTGCCACTCGCCCACATTACTAAGCACCAACCACGGTAGGAAGAGCAACAACGCCACCAACTACTATTATCCCAGCATAATCCACCAAGTCCGGGTCAAGCCTTCACTGTAGGAGGCGCCCACGCTTGCATCCCAACCAGTCCTAGTGGACCGGGGGGCATGATCTAGTGATTGTCGATGGCTTCCGCCGAGCAAGCCCCGGCATAGCCATATGGCCTTGTCCAAGGCGAGCTCGCACGACGTCACATATGTGGCAATCAACATCGATCTGTCAGCCCACGCATAGCTGTCTCGACCTCCACCATCATTCACTGAGCCCGCAAAGGAGGGAGAACTCACCAACCGCAGACACCGCCCAGACCGCGACCAATCACTCCTAACCAGAGTGATTGCTCCGACACGCCTCAGACCCATATTTGGCCCGCCCGACCATGAGCCCGAAGCCCAAGCTAACGCCTGCTGGAGCACGGACCCCGGAGAAAGGAGGATCTCCGCCACCGCCCTGCATCGGCTGTCGGTGCCCGGTAGCCAGATCTACGTCGTCGTCAGCACCATAGAAATGCACTACCGCCCCCGTCTACCCGAGCCTTCCAGAAAAGCCAGTCAGCATCACCGCCACCACGAGCGACCCCCACCACATCGTCCTCGGCATGGTAGATGCCACCGGTGCACGCTGCCCATAGCCTGTGCCTCCCGCGTGCAGCTGGGCGGCAGATCTAGGCGGATCCCATGCCATCGCCGTAGCCCACCCAGATAGCCCCCCGCCACGACCTCCATGACGTGCGCCATGCCACCGCCACGACGCCATCGCCAAAGAGCTCCGGCGCTCCACCACGCTGTTGGACTAGCCATCAACGTCGCATCCCGACTTGGTCGCCTCGACCCGCGCCAGCTCCTGCTTGAGGAGAAAGACCACCCCGCCGGTGTCGGTGATGACCAGCCTTCGCCTCGTCGTGTCCCTAGCGGCGGCGAAGGAAGAGAGGGGAGACGAGGGGACGGACCCTAGGGGCGGCGCCTAGGGTTCTCCCATGAAGTGCGTGCAAGGATGGGTTTTTTTGAGCCAGACCAATCCCTCATGTATTTTACTCAAGGAACCCTAGAAGACATAGGAAAACGAAAAATTCAAAGAAGAGGGAACAGAAAATAGGGAAAGCCCATAGGTCAGCACTTACTCCAACTTCATAATAGTCGAGATCTAGCTTTTGTAGTGTGCAATATAATCATCCATTTTCCCAGGGAATCTTCTACTTTTCTATTAAGTCACAATGCTATCTACTCCCTATGTATATCTGGACCAACACAAAATATATATACCTTGCAATGATTCCATAGCTCGGAAGTTAAGATTTCGCAAAACAAACATTTGTATGCACTTGTAGACTTTCTAAAAGTGAAAAATGCATGAAAACAATTACTACTGAATTGCCGATTGAGGTTTCGAAAAGTGCAAACAACCCAATTGCACAATTCTAACCCAAAATTGACCAAAAAAACATATGTAGTTTAGGCTTGTAAATGTGCAAACTACCCTCGAAAAAAGCAAATTACCGAGTTGCACATTTGTAAACACAAAATAATGCTATGAACAACGGGGTTCAAAACATGCAGTTATGAAAAATCAATAAATTTATATATGTAACACAAATAATGAAAATCCTTTGAAATACAAGCTCAACTGAATATGTAGATAACACAAAACAATAACCGAAACCCTTCACTTGAAATACAAAATTTATTTGTCCTTGGCACACAAATTCATTTTACTCTAGTGTTTTGCGCACTACATGTGGGCCTATAGGTCGGTTTTCGCCCGATTTTCTGTTTATTAAATGAGCAATTCTTTTCTGTTTAATTAATTGATGAGACAAATCTTTTACCTCCATTTCGACAAAAAATGTGTACCTATAGATGTGTAGGATCCGACTCCGCGTATCAGTGACAAAATGGTCTGTCATTTCATCAAAGCTGTGTTATTTATTTTTATTTTAGTTTTTAGTTTTTTGAGGGGGGTTATTTTGTCACATGAGAGACCATGCATAATCCATACGGGAGTTTTTTTAGGGTTATCCACACAGGAGTTGGTATGTGAGGTTTCCTCATTTTTTCTGAATGCTCAACTAAAAAAAAGTTGAAAACATCTAAAAGAATTCTTTTGGGGGGATACATCTTTTTTTAACACAGTAGAGACGAAAGCATTCTTTTTTTTTGGATACAACTAATAAAAGAATTAAGTTAAGCAGAAAATGAATTAATTATGGTATATACGCCAGGTGGTCGCGAACTTACCATTGCAAGCTGTAGCATTGAACCTCTGGATATGAAGCTCCCGATTAACTAGTAACTGCCCGATTTTGGCGATCGCCTTCCTTCGGGCATGGATATCCATCGGGAATCCCCTCGATAAATAACAGCTGCACCTTCTCAATCCTAACACCTTCATATCATATATACGACCGAGAAGAAGCCGCCCATGTCGACCAAAAGACGCCGTCGCGCCCGCAGGCCGCCGGCGAGGGAGACCCTCTCGTTGGATCTCCTGCTCGAGATCGTCGTTCGCTCTGACATCACAACCGTCGTCCGCTGTGCCGCCACCTGCAGGATCCTCCGCCGCGCCATCCTCGACCCGGCCTTCGGCCGCCGCCTCACGCTCCAAGCAGCGGCCGGCTTCGAGTTCGACCCGGCGCCCCTCCTAGCCGTCTCGTACTTTGAATCCTACAGCCATTCCGACAGCAATATCCTGAACCGTCGCCTCATCCACACACCAGATCCAACCCAGCGCCGCGTCCACCTGAACTTTGACAACATCAACTACGGGTGCCTCACGCCCCTCCTCGCCCGAGACGGTCTATTCCTCCACCGGGTCACTTCACTTTGTGGTGCTGGCCACATCGCCCTGGTTGTCTGCAGCAACCTAACCGGCCACATCACCGGCCTGCCCCTAGGCACCCTGAAGAGTCAACGACGGGGGCTCCTTCGAGCTGCTCGTCGCCGACAATACAATGCGATTCCAGATCTTCTCTTCCAAGGAAGACAAATGGGGCATTGTCCGCCAGGCCTCCTCCATCCCCCCGCACCGCCCCAAAATGTATCTAGGGGGCTTTTTCGATCCGGTCGTCATCGGCCGCACTGTCTATTGGATCTGCCGTCTGGACCCCTGTGGAAAGTGCCCGGATTGGAGGATCCTCGCTCTCAACGTCTATGCCCTACAGGAACGACAAGCGCGGCGTCCAGAACGAGTATCTCCTCCTGGCCTCGGTGCGTGGACGGCTGAGGTTGCTCATCATGGAGAGCATTGGGATATCGATGTGGACGCTGACGTCGGCTGCCTCTGACTCGGCGGTGACTTGGAACCGGCATCTGGTGATCGGAGCAGCGGAGATCTTGAGGCAAGCGGGATTCGTGGTCCATGACAACCTCACTCGTACACCCTTTAAACTCGAGGGGTTCGGTGAAAGAAGCGGATCCGTGATCCTTTCTCTGGACAATGGCCAGCTCTTTCGGCTCGACCTTGGAAATACAGCGGAAGCACTCGTTGTCAGAAGGCTCGTTAGCCCCGGAAGTGTCAAAATCTCGGGATTGCATTTGCACGAGATAGATCGGATCACTTTGCTGCAGGCCATGAAATCTCTCTGAGGTTGTACGGTCGCCTTTTTTTGTGAAAGCCATGACAACATGTGGCTAGCTAATTAGTGTGGCGCATTTTGCAGATCATATTTTCTTAACCCTCGTCCATTTAGAAGGAGAATACATTGCGTCTCTTGAGCTGATGTTATATCATTGTCTATAGTTGTGAACTTGTGATACATACGACCACATGGTCATGCCAAAGTAAGTTTTTAGGGTAGCGATGCAAAAGTTTATATTACTGCTAGCCAGCACACTAATTAATAATGAATGGAATTTAAGTTGGACGTACATACTCCACAGTTAAGGCTGTGTAAAAGTTTTTTACTATTGTTATTAACCAATACAGAAACTCCCCTAAAAAAACAAATACATAAACTGAGTTTTAAAATAAAAAATAAATGCAGAGTGGATGTCAGCACACTTGTGAAACATTCTCGACACCACGCCATTAGCGTCTCCCCAGAGGCCAGAGTGGAGGTTGCGCTTAGTTGCTTGATAATGGTTGGGCACATGCTTGAACACATAGTTTTCGAATTGAATCTGGCGATGACAAAATAAGTGTGGGAAGATGAGAACTACAAATAGTAGAGCAACATTATCAAGCTAAATGACTTCAAAATAACATGTGTGATGGACATGGAGCAAGAAGAGTGGAGTATTCTTCTTTACTCTCAGCGAAGGTATGTCTATCAGTTGAACATTCACACTGAACTGGAAACCAAGGAGCAAATATGAGATGGGACGAGAGGTTTATTTGAAGTCCCTCGTCGTGCAACCTTAAATAGTTGTTATTGTGTACATTCAGTCATAAATCACCAAGTAAGATGAAAGAACAAGATAGGTATTATCAACTCTAAAAACAACCAGTGTACACCTTCTATAGTGAAAGATACCGGTTCTAAAAACATAAACACTTCGAAAAGTGATTCAAAACTGCCAATTTATATATCAAATGGAGGTACTACTGCATGTGTTCCTCAATCCATTTTCAATAAAACCAACAGATTTCAGGCTCTAAAATCAACCGGAAGCAATTCTAATACCCCCTCTAAGAACTATTGAAATATGAGCAATTGGAGCAACAACGTAAAACTATCATGCACAGTTTTACGTGCAATGAGAACAATTTAACATGAACTCCTACAAACATAGCAGCAGCAAGCATGTTGTTGAACCCAAAATAAGGTAGATATAGCAACAGTCAACTACTCGCATCTTCTCCTAGATGTCCTGAAGCACCACCCAAAAGAAACAACCCTACCAGAAAGAACACTGAAAGCAACAGAGCTTCCTAGACAGTTAGACCTCTCCATCACTCAAGTGGGCTGCCCAGGTTTTGCAAGTAGACTGCAAGTTTCATCATGACCCTCCAGGCCAGGTGCGACTCATCCTCCACGTCGAGCTTCTCGCGCTCCACCTGCTGCAGCCGCTGATTCACAGCAAGGAGCTCCTGGTGCTGCATAAGCATATTCTCTTCCATCATCCTCATCTCACTTCTCAGTACCCGGGTCTCCTCATCTACGGCCTTCACGCGGATCTCTTCCTCCTTCGCGGCTGCTTCCATCAACCTGACCTTCATCCTCAGACGTGCAATCTCCTCGTCCTTCAACCGCATCTCGTACCCGGCGTCTTTGGAGCTCATCTTGCCCGACGGTGTCGAGGCGTGAGCTGCTGCACGGGTGCATTTCGCTCGGGCTCCATACTCCAGGGTGGAGATCGTCTTGTGGAGGTCCTTTGGGTCAGGGCTTGCACACAGGATCATGAGGATTTTGGATCCCTCGTCATCGAATGAGTCCTGAAATTCCATTTAGGAAACATAGCTTTTGAATTAGGTACTGATAAGGGGAAGATAAATAGAAACGACGTGTGGTTATCCCGTACCCGTAGTAGCATTGTGAGCTTGCTGTCCCGGAATGGGACATGTGAGTCACCGTTGGCAATCGACTCAACCACCCGCTTCAGCGTCGTGTTCCCTTGATTAATTCTTCCCGTCTGCGCAAGCCAAACGTGCAAGAAACTGTTAACTGAACTTGCAAGTTGCAGCTCATTAGTTAGCTCAGCTGCTACAAATATGTTATGGCGTGTTTAATCATGAGTAAATTCTTGTAGAATATAAGCTACAAGCTGTCAAAAATGCATATCAGCTACACAATAATGATTCAACTGCAACAGCATGCCGATTATTTTCTCAAAGAGAGACTGAAAAACATAATTTAGTTATAATTATCCGTAACATTGTGCACCTCAGATTTATTAACTGAATACTAACCAGTGTTATGAAGCAGGTGTGCAATAAAATTATTAACTGAATTTGCAAGTTGCAGCTCATTAGTTAGCTCAGCTGCTACAAATATATTATAGCTCTGCAACATGATAAAAATTCAGCTGCAACAGGCGCCGATTGTTTTTCCAAAGAGAAGCTGAAAAACATACTTCAGTTATAATGCTCTGTAACAATGCACACCTATATTTGCAAGTGCAGCTCATTAGTTAGCTCAGCTGCGACAAATATGTTATGGAGTGTTTAACCATGAGTTAATTCTTCTAGCATATCAGCCACAAGCTGTGAAAAATGCATACCGGCTACAAAATAATGATTCAACTGCAATAGCACCACTGTTTTAAATAGCCCGCTATAGCGTTTACAAAAGGTCTTGCGCTAAGAGACTTTGGTCCAAACAAATGAACAAACATTTTAAATAGCGCGCTATAGCTCCGCTATAGCACGCTATAGCATTTGGAAGAGGTCCGCCGCTAAGATGCTTAGCGCGCTATTTAGAACTATGAATAGCACACCTACCAGTTTCTCAAACAGAAACTGAAAACCGTAATGATTTGGCTTCATAAACATGAGTTGCTAAAATATGTTCATGCAGTTACTATTTCTCTAACTAGAATTCGTATACAGTTGCAGTTCATTACTCCAGTTAGCTGCTAAAACATGTTCATGCAGTCCTTAAACGTGAGTTAATTTTCTTCTACTACATCAGGTTCATAACAATTATTCGACTGCAGTAACATGCTGGTCATTTTTTTCAGCGAGAAACTGGAAAAAGACTTAAATTGTTAAGGTGTCACCTCAGATTTGGCTTCATGTCCAGTTTGGCCTGCAGCTTCTATGTTCTCAGAGCCAGCCATGTCCACGAGCATGAGCCTTCCTCCTACTGATGGCACATCCAAGATTATCTGCACAAGCAACACAAAGCAAAGCCAATGAGAAGGCATATATCTTATAAACAGCATGCCTACAAGTACATATACAAGTCAGAAGAACAACCATGCAGTGGCTCCGCGAACTCCTCGCGTTACAGCTCGTGCCCTTCGCAGCGCGCCGCTTCTCCACATCGGCGACTTCTCTTGATAGCTTCCCTGCTTCATTTCCAGATATATATGCTGCATTCTTGGCTCTTGTTCCCATCAGTTCTAGCCTTACCTGTACATAGTGCATTGAAAAGATTCCACAAAATTATATCAACCCAAAAGTTCCTTTTACAAAATGACACTCGTAGGCATCAGTATCACAAAATTCAGGCCTTGCTGCCAGGTATATGTATTATATAGATTCAATCGCCACACACTTGACTGCATTATAGATTCACCCTCCCATGCATTCCTGGCTTTTGTTCCTATTACAAATCCACACTCCCTGACAAGATAGATGTTGACGTATTTCGTCGGCTCAAGTTTGGCTTCTGAAGATTCATGCTACAACAAATTCAGGTATACACCAATCCTTGGGGCCTGACAGCAGACAGCTATTGGCCTCCAGTGATACTACTATGAGTGTCCCTGAATAATCGGGCAACTTAAGTACGTGACAACGAACACCCACTTGTAATGGACTCATTGTACTACGCATAAACCTAAAACCTTCATGTTAAATGTAAGAAAAAGCAGAAGTGACACTTAGTGTGACCTTGGGATTGGCTCCTCCGCTGCCGGCGAGCAGATCGTAGACCTGCTCATTGTAGATCTCGAGCACGGAGACCCTCACGAGGCTCTCGCCGTCGCCGTCGCCGCCTCCCTCTAGGACGTCCGTGAGCGCGCGGTACACGACGCCGGGCTGCTCGTCCGAGCCGAACATAGTGTGGCTCTTCCCGGAGCCCGTGGGCCCGTAGACCATGACGGTGCACTTGGCGCCCGCGCGCACGCCCTCGACCCTCGGCCGCACGAACCGGGCGTAGAAGGCCTCCAGGCCCTCGTCCGCCGACGCCGACACGCCGTCGAGCGCGAACTCGCGGCACGCGCCGGCGTGGCGCACGCGCACCGACGTCCCGCCGCCGACGACCTCCAGAGCGGACTCCGCGCTCCCGTCGGCAGAGGTTAGGCTCCGGATGCGCGCGACCGCCTCCACCGGGCGCTCCTGGCGCGCTGCGGCGGTGGGGACGCGGAGGCGGCGGGCGGCGCTCCTCGGGGTGGCCGGGGAATGGAGGAGGTGGCGGGTGTTGGTGCTCTTCGGGGTGGCCGGGGAGCGGAGGAGGAGGTGGCTGCCGCTCCTGCTCATCGGTGTGGCCGGGGAGCGGGGGAGGAGGCTGCGAGTGGAGGCGGAGGGCGTGCCCGCGTGGACTCGGGCGAGGTCGCGGCGGATGCTGCCGACCAGCTGGACCAGGTCCTCCGCCGCGAAGAGGTTGGCGGGGCGGCGGCGCTTGGCCGAGCGCGGGGGCGTGGCCGCGGCGGCTGCCTGGGGGAAGTCGAGGCGGCGCTTGGAGGCGGGCACCGCGCCGGTGCTGGGGCCGGGGCTGGGCGCCATCGTGAGGCGCCGCGTCGGGCCCGGCGGCCGTGGCGGCAGCGTGCGCGGAGACATCGGCGGAGTTGAAGGCGAAACGAGCCGATTGGTGGCGGGCGGTGGTGGAGGTTGGCGAGAGAAGAGAGGCCTATTCAAAAATTTGAACGCGGCGGAGTGAGGAGAGCGATGCTAGTGGCACCGCGTGGGCGGCAGCCCAGAGGAGAGTGTGTAGGCCACTAGGCACTAGCCCGTCGCCGTTTATTTTGACCGGAAGACGGTTCATCGCTGGCTCTGGCTAGCTGCTGCTGCCTCTCCCACCGTGAACGTCAAGTCCCATCCAAGTCCAACTACTGAACTGAGCTGAAGCATCAACCAATGCATGCGTGGTTTTGCTTTCCCTTACATTTTTATTTTATTTTGCCTTCAAAGAGCCAACGGTCCATTTGAACACATTGCGAAGCCACTACGTACATCGTATACAGACTACTCGGGCTTCAGATGTCCTGTCCCGGCAGTGCACGTCTGAACCGGAGAAAACAGCTGAGCTGATGCTCAAGTGTGTGTACGCGCAACAAGTACTTTATACCAATATATACGCTCGCTCGGACGGTGTTTATTCATAAGGTCTCACTCGTCAGCTGTAACTGTCTTCCTGTAGAAACGCTTCGCCAGTTTTCCTCTCGTCTCTGGCGGCTGCAACCCTAGCCGCCGCCAGGGCCAATCTCCCAACGCCGTTCTCCGGCGGCTCCCCTCCGCCGGCGACCTCGGTCGTTGGTGGTGAGAGGGGCCGCCGGATCCACGCGTGTGGATCGATTTTTCTCTCTTATAGTTTAGGTTTTTAGGTTGTTCATCATCTTTGCTTCGGTGATGGCGATGGCGGCGCTGAATAATGAATCTTCGGATCCTTCCCTGACGAGGCCATCGGTCCTATGGTTGGGGATGGATTTGGAAACCAGTCTGTTCAAACAAGGATGGTGTGACGGCGGCGGCATCCTTGTGGTGGACCTGTGTCCTCGGGTTCCGCCGTTGCGACGACGTTTGCTCCAGCGTCGACGCGGAGCTTGGGAGGTAGTCCAGCAGCGGATGCAGATTGTGGTCTGCATCGACGACATCTGGAAGACGGAATATCTACTGGGTTCGTGGTTTGTGGATGGAAGGTATGGTTTCCTCCTTCGGCGTCTTAGTCGTGGTGGAGTGCCAGATCTGGAGTTCGATGGCGTGTCCGGGGTGTTGCCCCGGTCTGATTCGTTCAACGGCAAGGGCTTCACTTTTGGTGAGCCACTTTGGAGGTCCGCAAAGCTGCATATCAGCGATGGAGCCGCGTCGAGCTCGGGTGAGGTGATGATTCGTCATTCTTTTTTTCGGTGGCTGCTGTGGTGGTGCCGGAAGCAGTTGACGAGCGTTGGTGTCAAGCTCAGAGATGTTCTACTATCTTCTCAGTATTGTCATGTCGGTCTTTACGTGATTTCTACTTTGTTCTTTATGATATGAATGAGACACGTATTACCATGCAAAAAAAAAGCTGTAACTACAAACACGAGTTGAGAACACAGGCCGCCCTAACATCACAGCCAATATAGTAAAATTATCTTTCGGTAGAGTTCCCTAAAAAAACCTTCATCCTGGGGACGGATTCGGGCTGCGCGCGACGACGACCCTTGGCGCCAAGCGTGGCGGCGGAGATAGGAAGCCGGAGCGGTGGCTCTAGGGCTTTTCGGTGGGCCTGCTAAGGAGATCTAGATTGGAGGAAACCTCCGACCGCGCCGACGACGACGCTCAAGGGCGCCGCTTTTCTTTTTGGAGACGTCGGTCTATGTCTGCTCCTTCATTTCCTCCCTCTCTACCTCTCAGGTGAAAACCCTAACTCCGGTGGGCGGCGGTGGCGTCCTTGATGTCGTGACCTTCCTGAAGCCGTCGCCTTGAGGGTTGAGTGGTGGTGGGCACTATGTGGGTCCCTGACGGTTGCTAGTGATGAGCACTGCTTCGGGGGAAACCATAGGATCTGGTTCTCCAGATCAGACGGTGGCGGTATTGCGGTGACGGTTTCTCTTCTGGGAGCATCGTTTGTGGAGCAGCACTAGAAGGCACAGGCAGGAGGTGGAGCGGCTCCGTCTTGCACGAAGCTTTCGGTGGAGCTGTCAGGTCATGCATGGGCGACAGGTGCTACGCTGAGACATGTCTGGTTGGCAGGTGCTACGCACGACAGACCTTCCAGAGTCTTAATGCCTGGACGGACGAGCGCATGACGGTGGTGCCGTTGGCGCCGTGGTGGTGTCGACGGATGTCCGGACTGGCAAGGATGATGCGGACTTATCTCCTGAAGATGGGTCAGTGGTCCGACAAAGATGGCGGCTTCTAAAACGTGTGCATGTGGTGTGCGCTTTAGGTCTGTTGCACCGGTTGTTAGTCCCGATACGTTATATGGATCAGGGCCGTACCTGAGAAAATGGAGGCCCGGTGCGAAATCAAATTATGGGCCTTTTGCATTTTTCACATTTTCTTATGTTCTCATGTCATGACTTATACTTCCTCATCTGAATTACCTGATTTTTTTTGCATAAATCTCAAGACATTGCAGAAACTAAAGCTAAGAGACATACATCGACACTTAAGAACTGAGCATAGAGATATAAAGAAATGAAAAAACCTTAGCTTCCAATCGCAGTCTACAATTGATGCTGATCCACACAGGTCGTAAGGCTGGCAACAAATAGCGAAGCTATCGAGAGAAACACCGATATGCAGCCCTACCAATTTAAGATTCGAGAAGAACAGACCACCCAAAAAAAGAGAGGATTGAAAGTAGAAGAGTACCTATTCGATGTTCACTGCAATGGATTATTTGGGGAAATTGCAGAAAATTAGTAGTAGAAGGGGATTGAGAGTGGAACTTTACCTATTGGATGCTCTCTTTTTTTTGGCCTCATTGCAATGGATTATATTCGGGAAATTGCAAAGAATTAACAGACAGGGGATTGGGAGTGGAACCTTAACAAGGAGTGAAGATTGATGAGGATTATGGACTAAAATCCGGATCAAGAAGTGAAGATTGATGCGGATTATAGACTAAATTCCGGATCAAGGAGTGAAGATCGATAAGGAGTAGGAGGGGGTACTGTGCCTAATCTCCAAAGAAGCCGAAGATAAAAAGATAGAGAGCCATGCGTGAGAATCTCATAAAAAGAGAATAAAAAAAGCCATGCGTCAGAAGAGGCTGGGATATTAATTTGTGCAAGTTCCCATGTACTAGTATTAGTTGGCTGAGTTAATTTACTTCCTTGGAGTAGTACCAGTAAATCCCTGTTTTGGTTATTAAACTATCGGTGCTTATACCTAATACTATTTGCAAATTAGTCCACTAGTTCACTGATACTCTCACTGATTTGGGGCCCCATTGATTTGGGGGCCCTGTACATGTGCACATCCTGCACTGATGCTTGATACGGGCCTGATATGGATGGATCGGCGACGACACGGATTGTAGATATGGGAAGTGACATCACTCCTTATTATCGAATTCGTAAGTGTGAGTGATGGCTTCGCGTCATTTGATGTATGTTTTTATAAGACCGTTGTGGAATAATTAATAAAGATGGTTGCATGCAATCGATTCATGCAAAGACCGGGATTCAACCTCCTTTTCAAAAAAAATTAACTACATATTCCAAGTATTCATACAGCGGGACACTAACAGCCCCCTCCACTTGTCAAACACATCTTTTAAACAACAACAACAACAACAACAACAACAACAACAACAACAACAACAACAAAAAACAAAGTCGTATCATCATCAGCAAACATACATCCAACATGAAGAAAAAGCAGCGGCGGGGGACAAAAAAGAAAAGAATCGAATTACAAACTAGCAGCAGTGTATAAGGCCTCCTTTGGTTCATAGGATTGGAAAATCATAGGAATAGGAAAGTCATACGAAATGAGATGACATGCATCTCAAATCCTATGCATAGGAATAGAAAAAGAGATACCCTTTGATTCACACCATAGGATTTTTTCCATTGAGTCTAGGCTAATGTTTGTTTTTTTATGAAATGTGAAGGATAGGAAGAATTCCTCCATAGGAATAGGATTTCATTCCTACAAACCAAAGAGCTCTGAAGGAATTTTTTCTATAGAAATCATATCCTATGAAAATCCTATAAAATTCTTCCAAATCAAAGGAGGCCTAAAAATCTATCCTGTGCTTTCCTTGGGATACGAGCCGCGCATTGTCAGACGACATCGCCTGTCTGCGCCCGGCGGGCAGCAACCCTGCCGTCGGCACCTAATCTGTACCTAATATTAAAAAAAGGAATGTTTCTCCAATTTTTTTCGTTCACGGTGGGATCCATATAATTTTCGTACGTCCCGTTTCCTCGTGCGAGCGTTTTTTGGTTCTCCCGATTCGTTTCTGTCAAAAAGAAATCGCAGAACGCACAGAGCCGCAATGGGACGGCCCATTAGCGTACAAACAACCCGCGCTTGGAAATTATAAAAAATCCAAAAAAATAATGTGCCGCAAGGAAAAAACCCAGCATTCATGGTACAGCACTCAGAAAGCTAGCCACTAGACTAAACAAGACTAGATGTTTTATTAGAAGCGTGAAATTTTAAGTTAAGTATGTAGTCGCGTCAGATACTGAGAGGAAAATATTTTTTTAAGTGAATATATTTTAGAATGCCAAAATTTTGCAAAGTTGTTAATAATTTTTTTAAAGTCAAACAAGTTTAAAAGAAAAATATTTCTCTTTTTGTTTTGAAAACTGAGTATTTTTAAAAACACAAACAATTTTTTAAACTAGGAGGCACTGTTGTAATTGTTTTGCGAATTTGCAAACATTTTAAAAACACAAATATTTTTGGAAATTTAATTTTGAAATTGCGAACATATTTTTTGAAAAGAAATTGGAAGGTACTATAGCTAAAATGTTTTAATTTATACTCCATCCATCCAGAAATACTAGTCAAAGGAATGGATGTATCTAAACGTATTTTAGTTCTACATACATTTACTTTTATCAATTTCTACGATAAATAATTTCAGACGGAAGGAGTTGCTAGCAATAAAACTTGGCGAATTTTTGAAATATGCCCACCTGATGTATTGTTTTAGTTCAATTTATTAAACTAGGGATATGGAAGGAATTGTTTTCTCTGTCGCGTCTTCAAGTACGACCTGTTTCGCTCGGCTCAGTGAGTCCTGTCAAAATGCATGAAGAGTCCAATTGAAGTTTCATGGTCTACCTGACACAAACTACTCAATTTACATGATAACACGGACATATATTATGAAAACAATTCCTTATTTAATATTATCTTAATTTTTTTTATTTGACACTGGAAAAGTTTTTCTTCTCTATCTAACAACGAGTCTAAATTTTATGCCTTTTACGACACTTTCGTCTATTTTAAGCCTAAATGACACCTGAAAGAACTCTTTTGCACCTCATGTGCGCGGAGCAGTAGCACACATACGCAACATCAGTGTGAGGGCAGTAGGACACACACATCAGCACATACACATGCAACAACACACACGCGCGCGCACACACACACACACAGCAGCACACACACGCACGCACACAGCAGCACACACGGACACGCACGCACGCAGCAGCACACAGGCACACGCGCACACATAGCAGCACACTCACAGGCAGCCCACACACGCAGCAGCACACTCACAGACAACACACACACACAGCAGCACACCCAAGCAGCACGGATGCACACAACACATAGGCACGCAACATCATACACACACAGTAGCAAACACGCATGCGGCAGCACACACACACACACACATGTGCACACGCACACGCAACAGCACACACGCACGCATACAAACATAGCACATGAGGGCAAAAAGGTCTTTTTAGGTGTCATTTAGGCTTAAAATGGACAAAAGTGTTATAAAAAGCATAAAATTTAGAATCGTTGTTAGATACAGAAAAAATTATTTATCAATGTCAAATACGGCATAAACTTTAGACACGGTGTTAAATAAGGAATTATCTCTATATTATATGCAGTGCTTTTCCGTATTATATTAGCAAGATGATAAAAGAACTTATTTCAACGCTCTTGATCTTCGTCGGACACATAGGCGGCTCAACAATCCAGCTATTGAACCTTGCCAACCTTCGTTTAATGGCTGGTACTACGACCACCAGCGACGAGGATGACAAAGACGACAAGGGGAAATATGTGTCTGATGTTATATTGAAATGGAGGATATGAACCTGATGACGAGGTATTAGTCATGTTTATTATGTTATGGGCATGAGGGTGAGGTGTTTAGCCATGTTTAGAGGGTTGTTTTCTCCCGTTGCAACACATGGACATTTTTGCTAGTAAACATCTTATGGACGGACGCCGGGGCAACCTAAGGCCTCCTTTGGTTTAGAGGAATCTTGTAGGAATTTCATAGGATAGGATTTCTATAGGAAAAATTCCTTTAGAGCCCTTTGGTTTGTAGGAATGGAATCCTATTCCTATGGAGGAATTCTTCCTATCCTCCACATTTTATAGAAAAATAAAAATAGCCTAGACTCAATGGAAAAAATCATATGATGTGAATCAAAGGGCATCTCCTTTCCTATTCCTACTCATAGGATTTGAGATACATGTCATCTCATTTCCTATGACTTTCCTATTCCTACGATTTTCCTACCCTATGAACCAAAGGAGGCCTATGATGTAACACTGTTTTACTCAAAGCCGTCCATCATAGGGTGCTAGCCCCCTTCCAAGGAGGTGCTTTTTGACGACTGTTTCTGGGCTGTGCCGCGCCTGCCCTTGGATTTCTTTGCCTTCATCCTACGCTTCTTCTCGGTGGCGTCGACCCAGGTGTACTCGGAATGTATGTGGAACGGATCGACCTCGTCTTTCCGGTTCTTTCTAGGAAAGCGTTATAAATCAACCGGCAAATCGCAGGCTGGCGTCCGCCTCCTTCTCTGCATGCCACGTGCCTCATGGCCACCACCACAAAGTTTTTGCAACTAGCCTGTTGTTGCAATCTATCTCATCGCAACAAGGGCTTTGTTGCAGGATCTGGATCCTTCAGAGAAATCACTGCTCGTGCTCCTCCCGATCTCCCGTCGAGTCTGCCACCTTCCTGTGGTACTCCGACCACCTCAAGCTTGCCGTGGAACAATCGCCAATATCTGTCCGCGGCGCCGCTGGTGTGAGAGGGGCCAGCTTCTGCAGCCCGACCCCCGCATGCCATGGCCTTGCAAGCGTCGCAGTCGCCTCGCTGCCATGACCGCCGCTCGAGGGGCATGCCCGAGCTCCGCTCTGGCCTCCCCTCTAGCCTCCGCCGTTGCTCCGTCGGCGGTGCTCTTTTATTCTTTTCCGCAACAACGGCCTTGTTGCAAAAGCACACCCGCAACATTATCTTTGTTACAGAAATTTCTCGATTCATACCACAAACATGTCATCTTTTTCAGTAAAAAAATCTGCAACATTATTCATGTTGTAGTAGTCCTCCCGCAACATCATCTATGTTGCAAAAAATAAAGACAAAAATAATTGCAACATAATATTTGTTGTAAAAGTTTCTGCAACAAGGCCTTTGTTGCAAACATTTCTGCAACAAGACCTCTGTACATATACGAGCTCCACAATAATATTACCAAATACAGCATCAGACACGAGCAAATGGGATCAAAATACTCCAATTCATGTAGTTAGGGAAATAAACTCAGCTTGAGACAAAAGGCCAGGCTAAAAATGTATCATGTTTGGAAATAAAATTAAGTAGATTATCATAGGTGTGAAATAAAATTAAGTGGATTATCCAATCAAACATGGAGTGGAGATCTTTGTGCTTCAAGCTAACTCATGATCAACAACATTAGCTTCATGTGGACAATTTCAAATGATACATTCATAAACTCTCTTGGCAGCATTCCTCGTAGATGGTAGCAAACATAATCTGGATCACCTTCATGAAGTCATAGTTTACAATCGGATAGTTGACTTTAGGGACCCACTAAACCTTGTACATGTCTGTGGGGCATCTCATTATACTTGTGGTGCAACAAATATAATGCCAAGTGTTCACGGAGTCCTTCGGCGTCAGACTGGCAATCAATGAATTATGTTATAAGCATTATAGTAAAGCATAACCAGATGTTTCCACTATTAATGAAATGTGAAAAAAGTACTGTATGTGACACATTTGATTAGAGAGAAATAATATTTACTAAGATTTATTGGCATTTTAGTGATGCCTACTCAATTTGAAAACGCATACTTCTCTATTGTTATATGGGAGATATTTAGGCAACATGGCAGATGAGAAAAGAGAGGAATGACTACTTACATCGTTAAAGAAGATATGTTTCTCTCCATCATATAAATCTAATGCCTTCATGATAAATATACCACTGTCGGATCTATCCAATTAGATAAAGAAAAGGAAAGCGAAGGGGCATGGTTAAATTAGTTCGTAAAATAATCCATTTAACATTTAAGAGAAATGGTGAAAATTTGGATAAAACTCAACTCGTTGTCTGAGTTTGATATGGTATGGAAGGTAATGTCCATGTCTTTGATTTTTACGCTATGGAGCTGAGGATATGCACTATGAAAATCTTCCCGGAAGTTGCATACAATAGACTGTGCTTGTGTTATCAATTCGTCAGTGCACCCCATTGGGCTCAATACCTCGAACCGTCTCTTCCAAAAATTTGCTACAAGTAGGTACCAAGTCTTGGAATTTAGCAATGGTACAAGAACCTGCAGACGTGATCATGTCATGTCGTAATGATTAGTTTTGTACATGCATTGAAGCAATGAAAAACTAGAAAATGTTATACATGGTGATAAGAAATGACTATACAAAGTGCCATAAATGTATACTCACTGCATCCATGTTTTCGAGTTTGAATCCCTGGTTGGGCTCAGATAGGTAGTTTGAAATGCTTTCTCGGCATGGGGAGGGGCCTTGAAGCATTTTCTATATGAGAAAAATAGATATGTGGAAAATAAAAATAAGATCACTGTATATAATGATATATACTCCCTCCGTCTAGGTGTGTAAGTCACCTTATGAAAATCAAAATGTTTCTTGTTTTTTGACATAAATAAAGGAATCAACCAATAAGAGATGTGAGGCGTGTATGCTTTTAATGACTTGAGACTACCAAATATAACATGCAGTGGTCAGTTCGTTGCATACAATGATATTAATTAGCAAATAAACATTAAGTTCTCTCGTTTTTCTCTCCACCTTGGTTGTGTTGCACAACCTAAGATGACTTATTCACCTAGACGAAGACTAGCCACAATGAAGAGTAACATACACTAGTAACATATCTAGCCACAATGGAGAGTAACATACACTAGTAACATACACATATCCCTAGACTATATTACTACCTTCATAGTGGGTAGTAACTTAAGTGTGGTAACATGCAAAGATTCATTTATTAGGTTATAGACTCATATTGCATTGGGACATGTGATGTTACAGTAACTAGCTAAGTTACTACAACTATCTCTCTCCTCATTAACTGATTGCCACATAAGCAAATTTGCTGAGTTGGACTCGATGTTACTGCTGAAGTTACTCCCACTGTGGCTAGTCAAAGGGGGTACTACCTCTTTTCTGGTTTATAGGGCTCAATTTGTAAATCTCTCCAAACAAGATAGATGGTGAGTGGTGGAATAAATTTCGTAGTTTGCAAAAATACTTAATTACTACACTCGTTTTTCTTAAAAAGTTGTATTTACCGATGCATTAATTACAATGCATGCATCCATGACCATTAAATAACCAAAAACTTCAACATGCATTGGTTAGTTTTTTCTTGATCCTTGCATGCAGCATGTTGAAATCTGAACAAGTCATGATGAGTAGTAGAGCTCAGACTTATAAAATGGAAAAACGATTTTTTTGAGATGAGCCCTATAAACTGGAAAGAAGGGAGTACTAATTAACAAAGTATATTAAGAATGATAAACATGATTAGTAGGTTTATTTTAGAGGTATTGAATGTGGGAGTACATACATACTCCAATGAATACAAAGAATTAGTGAAAAAAAGGAGCGAAAAGTAGTAAAAACAAGCTAATGGGGTTAAGTGGAATACTAAAACAAGCTAATGAATACAGAAAATTAGTGGGAGTAATCTAAAACAAATCTACCACCACGAAAACACAAACATTTTTTTATCAAACAATGTAATGATGTAATGTGTAAAATTCAATAAAACAGGATATTACCGCTTTAAACAAATATACCTCAATCACATATTAATTAAATTGCTTATGGGGATGGATGAAAATAAATGCACTCACTCCAAGCTCGGAATGCAACACATGCTTCAAGAAATGTGCATCACGCTGTTCTGAAATGATAGCTTTGCCCATCATGTTGATAACATGTTTTGATATAGTATAACCGTTCACACCCATTGATAGTCCAAATGTCCTATGGTCCACCCATGTTTCTTCTATCTGCACAACTCTAGGGCTTCTTCATGCACATCAATTTTTTAAGAAAATAATACAAAAGTGAAGTGAGAAGTCAATTAATTAAATCAAATTTCATTTCAAGAATTTACAAGGGAGAAATGTGTCTGTATCGTGAGTTTCACGAAAGATTCCATTTTCCATAACTAATTACCTCTGCCCTCGGGACGGTATTCCTCGAATAAAATATTCATAGTCTTCCTTCCCTCTGGATGTTGTGCGGAAACAGATGCTTGATTGCGCATGTCCCTGTGTGGTGTGCGATAAATAGCGTCTCCTTACATAACTCAGTTCACTCGCAAAATTTGGGGGAGTGGTTGAAATGACCCACTGAGGCTGTAGAAGTTGCAGTGCCTGCTCTAATTCATTACTAGAGGAGTGATTGGAGAAACAAACACGCCATACATTACCATCCTGCTCAGCTTCTGTTAGGCTGGGTTTCCGGTTTTGAGCATAGGCATTGGAATACCGCCATGCTGAAGGACGAATAAATAAAGGTTCTGGCTGATCGCTAGCCCTTGCCTCTTCGAGCTTCTCGGCTGCTATCTTATTTAGCTCCTCGGATCGAACTGGCAGTACCTGCCAAGTTAAGAAGTTAGAATATCTATTTACCTCTAGAATCCTAATGCAAAGTTGTGGATGTAATCTTTTTTAGTAATTTTTGCCGCACATAATATGATATTACAATGTTCTCTCACTCTTGGAGTTAATCTTGACATGTGTGCACGTGCATGTGTGTGTATCATGTTAGTGGGCTAGCTGTTGTGCATGCTAGTTGAGTGGTGTACGTGCCCATTGCATGACGCCCAGGTCATATGGCCGTTGAGGAGAGTTGCGCAAGTCCCGAGGATAGTACAAAGTTGAGTCATCTATTTTGGAACGGAGAGAGTATGTAGCTAGCGGGTTGTTAACTGGATGTTGTTAGTTAGCGAGCATAGTGCGTGGAGTTAGTGGTTAGTGGAGAATGACGTGAGGCCGTGTGTGGTGGCTGGTGTGCGTGCGTGCATCTCCTGTACGTGTTACTTAAGTGATTAGATGAATGAAAGAAAAGTGTGACCATGAGGGCTGGAGAAAATATGTAGCCTCTAGTATATTATTTTCTCATATGTGGGTGTAATTTGAAGAAACAAATAACATAATGGAAAGTCGCATTAACAGAATTGAATGTATTTCATAGATTAACACACCTGGAAGCGACCAGTTGGATCATCAGTGATTATTTCAGGGACAGTGTGGGACAATGTGTTAAAACAATCCAAGTACAGTCCCTTATCAACATAGATTTTCGATCTAAATGACCTTGACACCTCTTTTAAGATATCTTCTTGGCCAAGTCTTTGACATCCAAGATAAATGAAAGGTGCACGCGAATGCTTTGATATGCAAGCTATAACCTGCAATCAGGGAGCCGTTTCTTAGTCCAATAACTCACAACAAGCATATATAAAGCCTCAGTCTAGAAGGAAACCTGCTGAATCGCAGACTCCTTGCTCGGAAACTCGAGGAATTTGGGAAATGTCAAGTCCAGGTACACAGTGTCCAACCGGCAAAGATTTGCTTCCAATTTCAGTAGCAATTTCTGCACACAATGTGATGTGAGCCGACAGTCCCCCGTGTGCAGTATGGTACCAAATGGACCCTCGAACAACAACATAACCGCTCCTGGAGTCACAGCGCACGGAAAGTGTCAACCGCCCAGCCCCAACCATGTTCAATTTGCAGCGCGTGTATTATTAAATATGTGAACATGTTTATGACTAATAAGTGTGGAATTGTCTTTAGAATTGATCTAATGATACTCATTTTCTAATGTATATGTTGATAGTTTTCTTCTAGAAACTTAATCAATTATTAAAAAAATGAAACAATGTATAGACTCAATAAAAAGCGAAGAGGGCAACTGGCGAGAAATATATTTTGATAAATAGAAAAAAAATATTAAGTTGTATTAATTACTATTTATGTTTGTTGGATGTTGTTGTGTGTATGTTTTTTTTTCAGTTTTCTATGCAATATATGGGCAATACATGACAAGGTTTCAAATTTTGGTCATGGTAAGTTTCCATAACTCACCGAAATTTAAAAAAAATCAAGTTCATCTAAATTTTGATCAATCAAAATCCAGTTAATTTTAACAAAATTTGAAAAGTTTATGTTTCTTTTAAAATAGTTGGCATCTGTTCCCAAATTTTAAGCTTACAAATATTTTGGTACCCTCCAAAATTACTAAAATTTCAGAAATTTAGTTGAAATTTAGAACCTTAATACATGATAGAGGTAGATTCTTTGGGTCTTCCTTTTATTCATATTAATGCAGACATATTACTCTTTCAACGATGGGCACTATCCTATACACAGTGTACTTACTTTTCACACACATGTGGTCTATAATAGATTTATATATACACAGACGAGACTTGGGTCATGTATAATTCTTGAATTGGCCTATTTGTTAGGCACATCTTTTTTCTTCCTCGGATATAACACCAAATATTATATAGTATATAACTCAATTGTTAAAAAGCACTAAACATCGATTGGGTGGCTAGTAGGGCAGTTGTACCTTCAGGCTTTAGTCTACCCAGAAGGAAACTCCATGTTTAACATTTAATGCCTTATTACGTGTATGTAGTGGCGGAAGCAAGTGTGAACTTGATGTAGAAAGCTTAAAACTTGGTGTTCTACTAATTTTATTGTAGGATTACCTGGAGTATTTTGCACCTCTTTCCAAAAAATAATTGTTGTACATCTGTACACCCAAGTACTACTTTATTATTTCCATTCAATTGTTTATGACTCGTTGATGCAGATTATTCTTTTATCTGAGGTTTCTATTGACAACGAGAGAATTTGATAGACGGTGTGGCCGTTCTCCAACTTGCTAGATTCAAGATTACCAGCACAGTGATTGGCATCGTAGGCGGTGACGGAAAAGGCGCCGTCAGGGTCGTCCACCACCCACCTCTTTCCCACCTCCATTTCCACAAACTTAACCCGCTCCAGCTACAATTAATACAACCAAACCGGACGAGAGGTCTCGATTAATCAGCACAAACACCGTACCAAACAGGAACTAGCAAAATTTAACCGAGGCTCTCCAGCAGCAAGTATCTAACCTGGGGATAGCGTTCGAGGGCGAGGCGCATGGTGAGCTGCGTGGCGTAGACGGTGTCGCCGGGGCCGGCCCAGGCACCGGCAATGTGGTCCGTGTGCGCGTGGGTGATGAAGCGGTGGCACCGGTGGCGGCGGGATGGGCCCCATGTGTCGACGGTGAAGGGGAGACCCAGCGGCATCTCCGGCGGCGTCCTCATCGTAGCTGAAGCTTTACCGGAGCTACGGCTTGGTTCTCCACTCTCCACTCCGCGCTGTCTTGTTTTGGTGGATGGAGTACGTAGCTAGGTTGCGTCCGTTTACATACTAGCAGGTAGCAGCTGAGGGGAAAGTGGTGCCTTCCGGAGGAAGGAAGAGAGCGCCTTAGTGGATTTGCACCTTTAGTTCTTTTACATGGACGGTTAGGCTTTACACGTCCGACCACCTACCTAGTACCACCTTTGCCTGGCTGCTCTCGACACGAATACAAACAGTTAAACATTTAACTAGAAGTATAATTAGCTTGTTGTGTTGGCAGCATCCTATTGGTTGGACATTAGCCCATATGTTTGTTGGACTGACGCATGCATGGATTACTACAAGCAATAATCACTGGAGAGGAGTGCAACTTGGCTTGATACTAGAGCATTTCTGTCACATCCAAATTTTCCCTAGGTTTAGGATGTGCATTTATAATCATTTGCATCCATGATTTTCCTTGCATATTTGGTTTTTGAAACAAACATGGCCAATTCTTCTATACCTACTAATAAAGGGACTAATGTTTCTGCCTGTCCGTCATCAAATTACCCTCGAGGTTGGCAAAAATTACCCACAAATGTCATCCCTAAGTGGCAAAAATGATTCTTTTTTCTTAAGTCGTGGCTGTTTGTGTTTGGTTCATCTACAAATATACCCTCACACGACACAAGCACACAAAGCATGTGACTGGCTAGCATCCATCAGGAGGTCTGGGTTCGATCGCTGGTTCTCCCAATTTTTTCTGACTTTTCTCCATGAATTTCATTTGGCGTAAGATAGAGCTGCATCTCCAAGTGTCGTTTAGCAGATGGGCTGCACAATGTAATCTGAGCCCGGCTATTCTCTTTTAAACTTTTTTTGCAGACCCAAGTACTTTTTAAAATATTTATATCTTTCAACCCTAACTCCAAATTTAGCATGTTATATATGGAAATCGCTCAGAAAACTCTGTAGCTGCTAAATATAAGGAGGCATACGACGAGCACATGGGGACGCTCCCCCTTGTAATCTTAGCCAGTTGGCTTGTGTTTGGGGATCAGTGCAAGTTTAACCGGAATGATTTTCAATGTCTCAATATAGCAGCCGTGAGTATATATGCACAGTTTCAATCTGTCCAAGTGTCCATACACATTATTTAATTCCAGGCAGGGTGCACATGTCCGTGCAGAATCGAGCGCCTGATTCATTTATGAACTTCCTGGAAGTCATTTTATTATATGCACAGCCGTCACATACCAAACCAAGCATATATCTTTTCAAGTCACTTGTTGATTCATCTGTGCTGTCAGTTATTTTAAGTTTGATTCGGTAACAATGACGAGAAGTTGTAATTCTCTTCCAGGCACCAGTTCAGTACACGTTGGAAGAAGGATTTGGAGAGACCGGCCCCCATGTGTCAACTATGTTCAACGAAATGTGGAGCGTGGTTTTAAATGGAGATTCTTGGTATCGTGTGTCCGGACGTAAGTCAGTAGGAGAGCAAGAAGGTGACGAGGTTAACAGCTTCCCGTGCAACGGAAGCGTGAAATGATGTCATGGAATCTCACAATTAGCCTGTTGCAATTCAAGATTAGAGAAGTGATAGTATGTATCTTTGTAATGAATGAATAAAAAGAATTCTGCTCAGTGTATTATTGTGTATTTTTTATGTCACTCGTGGTAGTTAATCAAATGGTATGTTAATTTGAGAAATGCTTTGCCTGAACAACTAAGCTTTCTTCAACGAATCAACGTAGGTCGATGAAAAATCGTGGAGTACACGGCTGTTTCTCCAAAATGGGACAAGTTGAGTTGCATGTCAAACCAACGTACATGCATGGTAAAGTTCCGCGTTGAGGGTCCCACATGAATGCATGCAATTTCTGAACACAAGTTACTCCTAGTTCATTAATGCTCTGCGTGTCTAAAATAGGTAGGCCAACGAAGTCACTTTCGTGCCACAAAGCGTGCGCCCGAGTTACTACACGCACTTTTAAACGCACCATCTCCCCATTGGATGATTTATGGAATCAGCGGTAAAAATGTTTGGAACAAAGTGTGCATCCGTTTTTTACTAACTTTATACACCAGGTGTCACACAATGAAAATGAAGAAGTCTTTTCCATTATAAATCAAGAGTTCAGTTCACTGCCGGGAGCTTTGAACTCCATATTTATTGTACTAGAAAAAAAGAGTGTGCATTAAGAATCCATTATCCGTGGAGAAAAAAGGTGGGAGATTGAGGAGCGTGATGCATTGAATTGAAGCTCTGGTTATTGGGTACCAGTTGAGTAGGATGCATGCACGCCATGTCGGAAGTCAGAAACAGGAATGACACTATGCATCATTTAATACGAAAACCGCTAGAGCTATACACTGCAAAAATCATCCAATACGCACAAAGCTAATATAGCGGATGGAATCCCGAGGCAATTGAATGAGCGAGATTGCAGTGAGCGTAGTCGTCAGGTGCTCCAACGCATTTTTGCTAAATATAATATTATCTTGCATGCTAGTCATTTTTAAAATTATGTTTATGTTGCACCTTTAATTATGTTTATGCTACAGGAAAAAATTAATTGATCCATGTGGTCTTAAACCCATGACCTCAAACACAGTTTAGAAGGTTGCAACCAATTGAGCTGGGCTATGCTGGTGTTAGGCTGGTCATAGTGGGGAGTAACTTATACTAGTGTCATGCATATGACACTAGTCTAATTACTATCTTCATAGTGCAAAGTATCATAGTGTCATAGATGACTTTATTTATTAGCCTATAGACTAATTTTATCTCGGGAAGCGCTATGTTACAGTAACATATTATGTTACTCCAAACACCTCTTTCCTCATTAAATACTTGCCACATAAGCAAAATTGCCTTGGGGTGTGTTAAGTTACTACCTAAGGCTGGTCACAATGGACAGGAACATAAGCTAGTAACCTACACAGTTTCCTAGACTATGTTACTACCTCCATAGTGGGTAGGAACATGTATGTAGTGTCATGCAACAACGTATTTATTAGGATATAGACTCATTGTTTCTTGGAGTGTGTGATGTTCCGGTAACTTAGCTAGTTACCACAAGCACCTCTCTCTTTATTAAATATGTGCCACATAAGCAAACTTGTATTGAAGTGTGTGATGTTACTCCTAAGCTCCCGCCCATTGTGACCAGCCTAAGTTACCCCCACTATGACCAGCCTTAGAACTTTGGGTTCGGTGCCCAATAAAATAGTCCCGTCTTGAATTTTTTGCATCAAATTCCACAAGTTTATATACGTGCGTAAGTTGTCTGGAAAATAAACATGTCGGTCCTCTAAAAATAGTCCCGTCTCATGGGATGTTGTGGCGCTAAATTAAGTATGAATGATTGATTTAAATGGGCATATAAAATAAAGAATGAAACGAATAAATGGTGTGATAGGTGGGCATAAAAAAGGAACGGAAGGTTCAAAAAAATATGGAGAGAATTACGCAAAGGAATTGGTATTGATACCAAAGGCGTGGCAAGCATGCAACAACGAAAAGGAATTTATACTGACGGACGTGGGAGGGGCACCCATATATGCGTTGTTGCGCAGTGTGCGGACGTCATGTGCAACAAAAATAATGAAACCAGAAAGGTGAGAGGCGCTATGTAAGCGTCGAGTTGCATGCAACAAACCAGGGTCATTTTGCTCAGATGCAAACATTTTTTTATTAACCTTCAAGCGTATACAGAGATGGCCTGAAACACATTTAACATAACCCTTTATTAAGGTTTTTTCACGACTTGGTGCAAATTTCAAACATTGCTTCAACTTACAAATAGTGCCTTGGTATGAAAGAATTGAAAATTAAGCTCTTTAAGATCAGAATCATCGTACAAAACCCATACCAAAAGTATTGTATGTGTAGGATGCTTCTTAATGTACTATGTTTGTGTATTTCTGCTAGACCTCGTTGTGCGCCTCTCTGCAGTGGCCGGGTGGCACCATTGAGATGTTGTTGGGCCATGCTGATGGATATTTTGATGGACACATCAATTATCTCTCCCGTTGCAATGCACGGGCATATGTGCTAGTAAACCTTAAACCATCATAGAGTTTAACTAATGGTGATGTAGTTTCTCTGAATAAAAGTTTTATAAAAACAATGCATAAGGGCAGGAAAGAAATTTTCTAAGATAAATATTTTCCTATTTCCATAAATATAAATACTTTGCAAAAGGGCCCAATAGGAGTTGACAAAAATAATTTGTCAAAATCCAAAGATAATGTTCACACCACCAGAAATATTCCAAAGTGAATTTAAGGCAAGTTTGCGGTTGGGAGAATAAATAAATCCAAATTATATTTGAATTTACATAAGACAAAAGAGAATAGAAAAAAGAAAAGAAAGGAAAAACGGCCCAGTCAACCAGCCAGGCCAACTGAGGCCCAGCCAGAGCTGGGCCACCCGCTCTCTCTCTTCTCTCTCTCATTGGGAAGCGGGACCCACCCATCAAGGTCACCCCTAACCTCGTACAACAGCGGGGCGACGTGCATGCGCCCACGATCTCCACTTCCCGCCCATCGTGCACATCAGCCCAAGCCAGCATGTCCTTTAAATAGCCCCCGATGCCCTGCAAAAGCCCCCAACTTGCGACAGACATTGTTGTCAGACCATTCCGCCGCAAGCTCAACCTTTTCGCCATTGACCTAGCTCAACGTCGGCCAAATTCCGGCGAGGCAGGCCACCAGTAGCCCAACCACCCCCACCGTTCGACCCACCGCTCCACGGAACCTTCTGGACATCATCCGCAAGCCCAGAGACCACGGGAGCACCAAGTTCGTCGGAGCCCGAAGCACAATGCCGTCATCGACGACGCTCCGGTAAGCCTCGTGGTCAATTTGGTCGTGCACCTTGTCCACTCGCCTTCTCATGCTTGCGCTCATCTTCCTAACAATTTCGTTCCCCATTTCACCCAGAAAACGAGCACATCGACAACACCCGAAGCTTCTTGCCGTCACCCATAACTGAGGCGACCCTGCATCGTCATCTCCTTCACCCTCGAGGACCAAAGAGGTCACCAGCGTAACCATCTTCGACCACCGCGTCTGTCCGTGCCCTCCGTGACGCCTAGTACCCTCTCAGGTGCTGTTTCGTCGAGTCCGAGCCGCGCGTCGCCCTTCTCGATGATTCTGGCAAGTCTTTGACGACCTAGCCGCCGTGGTGAGGCCTGATGAAACCCTAGACATTTGATCTGGATCGTACGATTTAGATTAGATAGCTTAAAAGAATCGGTATGGTTAGATTTTGGCCGTTGCATCTAGATCTAACGGTTAGGTTTTAATTTAATTCCAAATCGGTATCGATGAAACAGGGAGTGCCATGTAGCCAACCATATCCAAAATATTATCCAGAACAATTACGTTTAATTTAAATGACTGGCAGTTTTGCATAAAAGACCCTAGAACTCCAAAACATCATAGTAACTGATTATCTAGGATTCTTTTTGAAGATTAAACCTAGGGAATGAACTTACTGCAGAAATTTACAATTTAAATTTGAATTTCAAATAGAATGGTTTAATTTTTAAAATAGGCATGAATTCAAATATATTAATCCAAATTCAATGATTCTTTTTGTTAACTGAAGCTAGAGTAACATAGTTTAACTTAGTTGCTCGGGTGTTGTGATGGGGTCGGTGGGTGGTTGCCTTGTAGCGGCCGCTGGCCCTGACGTGGGTAGGGGACATGGATCCAGTGACTTGCCCACAGCCAGCCACCCCGTAACTGGCGGGCTGGCAGCCGTTGGATGCAGGGGGGCGGTCCAGATTTAAATACTGTAGCAGAAAGTACTGCAAACCGCGATGTAGACTAAAACACTGTAGAAGGGGGTACTGTAGACCAAAGCACTGTAGATGTGGTACTGTTCACGCAGATCTGCCCGTCGGTTCTAAATCAGATGGTGTGGAGAGGGGGCCAGTTACCGTACTGTTCACCGGTGACTTGCCCACAGCCAGTCACCGGATCTCAGTCCGTGGTAGGCATGAGGCGATGGCCCCGTCATTGCCGATGGTATGCTCGTAATTAGTTCCGTCATCATGACTTGATGGAGGAACATCGCCGGAGGCGCTTTAGATTGAAGTGAATGTTGGTCGGAGCATCGCCAGTCTCTGGCCCTGGGGACTCCGAATCTCCTTAGAGGTCCGAGTGAGTGACTTTGTTGACAGGTTGGAGGCCGGCGCTTTCATCCTCCCTTGTGAGGCAGAGCGGCCCCTCAGGTTGGTCATAGTGGGAGTAACTTAGACTAGTATCATGCATATGACACTAGTCTAAGTTACTACCTCTGTAGTGCAAAGTAACATAGTAGTAGCGTCATAGATGGTTTCAGTTATTAGCTTGTAGACTCACCTTTTTCTTGGAAAACGCTATGTTACAGTAACATATTATGTTACAGTAACATATTATGTTACTCTAAACACTTTTCTCCTCATTAAATACATGCCACATAAGCAAACTTGTCTTGGACTGCGCTATGTTACTTGTTAAGTTAGTCCCACTATGACTAGCCTCATCGTTACTTTCATTGTCCGAGGCTGAGACGATGTTGACCAGATCGGTGTCGTCGATCATAATGAGGTTGATGATGAGGCAGTCTTCTGGCGTGTGGGTGAGGCGGCTGCAACCGTAGACCGTCACGACGGGTTTGGTGATCAGACGCGAGCTCCTCCAGATACGCGTGGCCAGGGTGGCTCACAGAGTTCGTCGGCCCTGGTGCTGGTGCATACTCTCTAGATCGGGGGCAGCCGTCGTGGAGTACCGCTAAAGACCCTTGAGTGCCGGGGTGGGCTGGTTGGTTGACATTGACCTAGCCCATCCTGTCGATGACAAAGGTGAAGGAGCCAAATGTCGGGCTCGTTCCCGATGGGAGGTCACCAGAAGATGAAACAGATCTGATCCAAGACCGGACTCCATCCAACGTCGTCCGTGCCTGGCGTGCCAACTAACATTTCAAAATACTGTCAGATCCCTCGGTAGGGGTCCGAGCGCACCTGGAAATCTTGGATTGGAGGTCGCACAAGGGATTTGTCCATATTCAGGCCTCCAGAGAGTAATACCCTGCATCTTGCTGGTTTTGATTATTTATGGTGGAGGAATACCTCGTGCGGTGGGTTACAATGGTGTATGAGATTGCTACCGAGAGTTTACCTATCTGAGAATAGATGATGTAGAAGGGTCCTCGACCTTCCTTTATATAGGCCGGCCTAGGGTTTACAGGGTATTAGATGTGATCTAGGGCGCCACTGTCCTTAGTCTTGGAGAACAAGAAGGTCTCCGGCGCTCTCTAGGGCTCCTCCTTGTACTAGGCCGAGCGGCCCCCTTGTTGGTGTTGAGGCCGGGCTTCCTTAGGAGAGCCACCTCCGGTCCATGGTACAGTCACCAACCACCACTCACTGTGTGATAATGCAAATCCACTACCCAATGTTGCAATCAACGATGCCACTTCAAGACGGCACCTAGGAATGACTTGCCACTGCAACACCCGAGAAGGGTGTGTTGCTACAAAGGGCCCTGATGCTGCAAGGCAACATAGATTAGCCGCCACGTGATGTTGCAAACCCGGTGCAAATTGCTACAAGGGAGTGGCCACCGGTTGTCGACACTGATGCTCTAGAGGTGAACTGATGTTTCAATGCAGAACGGGGTGTGTCGCTTGGTGCTACGTGCGATAGTCGATGGTGATGCTTAGTGCTGCGAGGTGGGGAAGGGTCGTTGGCACATGCGTTGTGGTGGTGCTACGAGTCGAGTGGCAATGTCCATGATGTTGCGAGGGGCCGTGCCGCGAGGGCCTTTCCTAATGCGATGCGAGGAGAATGAAGCGGAGACAGTCCATACGCTGTGTTGACCAATGGCAAGACACGACGCTGGCTGTTGTTGCAAGCGAAACTCGCACCTTTGCAAGCCATGACGCAGTCCTACAAGTGTAGGACCCACACCATTGCTAGCCTACAAGTTGGGTCCCACACCACTCCAACAGCTAATCGGGCTAGGACAACTACGACCTGTGGCGGAGGCAGTAATGCATATAATTGGACGTTGGCGAGGGCCGACTGCAGGTAACAGTAAAAAATGTCACTGTTCATTTGCATATTACCAAGGAAATTAGGATGTTGGGGTGGGCCCGGGCCCTGGCTGGCCCCCTTGTGCCTCCGCCACTGACTAGGACGTCCCAAGGTCAAGCGCTGCTACATCAAAAGGGGGAGCGCCATGTTGCAAATATTTTTCTTTGAGTGTAGTCAACCGCGGCTCATGGCGTAGTAAATTTTGGATAAACTGGTGTTTTCAATTTTATTTTATTTTAGTTTATAAAGAGTTTCTGGGTAATCAAATATTTGTCGGATATGCTTTTTAAATATAAGAAAAAATCCTTGCAAAATAAAACAAAATTTTGTTTCAAATCTCAACATTTTGTGTGTTTGTTGTAAAATATACTTTTTATGTTGCACTCATGTAAAATGCCCGACTCAGATTTCTTGCTCAACCCACCCTCGTTCCTTGGAGCAACGTAAGGGCATCTCCAACATGGACCCTCAAACCATCCGCAACCGTCCGGGACACACGGTCTGGACGTGTTTTGCCATCAAAACAGATCGTGCATCGGTCTGCCAACCGGTTTGGGTGCACTTTTTCCCGCAAACCCAAAAAAATCGAGCGCTTTGCGGGAGTCTGGACACGAGCCACATTGGACTCAAATACCCTAGGCCCACCCAAAACTAAGGCAGAGCATGCACTTTTTTAGCTGGATGCACTGTTTCCGCGGCAAAATCTTTCACTCTCTTCTTCCATCACATCATTCTCCACCCAATTCCCGTCATTTTCTCCCACTTCTTCCCTCCCGCCATCGATGCATGGACCCGGAGGAGAACCTTTCGGAGATGGAGGTGGTGGAGGATTCGAGCATCATGCTCGCCCGGAAGATCAAATCGATGACACAGCAAAATCACCACATCAAAGCGAAGGTTGCGAAGGTGGAAACATTGAAGAAGAAGAAGGACGGCTGAGGCGAGCTGGTGGCGGAAGTGGCGGTGGTTGTGCTGGTGGCGGATGTGGTGGAGGTAAAGGACTAGGCAGCGAAGTCCCACTACTATCGTCGGCCGTGCAAATGCTGCTCTGGCTGGAGCATTCCAAGGCTCCGTACTACTACGCTGCCAAGCAGCTCGGTAGGTTGTCCATGGCAACCGCCGCCTGGTAAGTGCCTTTCATCATCGACGTCGATGCGGCGTTGATACATCTCCGTCGTATCTATAATCTTTGATTGTTCCATGCCAATATTCTACAACTTTCATATACTTTTGGCAACTTTTTATACTATTTTTGGGACTAACATATTGATCCAGTGCCCAGTGACAGTTCCTGTTTGTTGCATGTTTTTTGTTTCGCAGTAAATCCATATCAAACGGAGTCCAAACGGGATAAAAACTGACGGAGTTTTTTTTGGAATATATGTGATTTTTGGGAAGAAAAATCAACGCGAGACGATGCCCGAGGGGGCCACGAGGCAGGGGGCGTGCCCTGGGCCCTCGTGGCCACCCCGTAAGGCGGTTGATGCCCTTCTTTCGCCACAAGAAAGCTAATATTCGTATAGAGACCGTGTTAAAATTTCAGCCCAATCAGAGTTACGGATCTCCGGGAATATAAGAAACGGTGAAAGGACAGAATCTGAGAACGCAGAAATAGAGAGAGACAGAGAGATAGATCCAATCTCGGAGGGGCTCTCACCCCTCCCACGCCATGAAGGCCAAGGACCAGAGGGGAAACCCTTCTCCCATCTAGGGAGGAGGTCAAGGAAGAAGAAGAAGGAGGGGGGCTCTCTCCCCTTCGCTTCCGGTGGCACCGGAATGTCACTGGGGGCCATCATCATCACCGCAATCTTCACCAACAACTTCACCACCATCATCACCAACTCTTCCCCCCTCTATGCAGTGGTGTAACCCCTCTTTTACCCGCTGTAATGTCTACTTAAACATGGTGCTCAATGCTATATATTATTTCCCAATGATGTATGGCTATCCTATGATGTTTGAGTAGATCTGTTTTGTCCTACGGGTTATTTGATGATCGTGATTGGTTTGAGTTGCATGTTTTATCATTGGTGTTGTCCTATGGTGCTCTCCGTGTCGCGCAAGCGTGAGGGATTCCCGCTGTAGGGTTTGCAATATGTTCATGATTTGCTTATGGTGGGTGGCGTGAGTGACAGAAGCACAAACCCGACTAAGTAGGTTGTTTGCGTATGGGATAAAGAGGACTTGATACTTTAATGTTATGGTTGGGTTTTTTACCTTAATGATCTTCAGTAGTTGCGGATGCTTGCTAGAGTTCCAATCATAAGTGCATATGATCCAAGTAGAGAAAGTATGTTAGCTTATGCCTCTCCCTCAAATAAAATTGCAATAATGATTACCGGTTTAGTTGTCGATTGCCTAGGGACAAATAACTTTCTCGTAACAAAAAGCTCTTTACTAAAACTAACTTTAGGGATTATTGCTTGACTCAAAAGGGGAAACTATTGTGGGATCAAATTTATATGTTGAAATGGTATGCTAGGCAACTATGCTAGAGATATGATTATACTTGTTGCTCTAGGATGAAGTCTCCATACCTTCCCTTTTCATGCAAATTTAATGATAATGAAACCTTGGCTTCTTATGCTAGAGTTATATATGACTACTATGATGTGGAACAAATAGAAGAATTTGTTGCTTTTATGGGTGCTTATGAAATTGAATTTATGTTCAAAGAATATGAAAATCTTTATGATGCTGTTTACAGACCTGAAAATTTAGCTATCCTTAAATATTGTTACGAGAATTATGAATACAATTCTGACATTGATGCGTTTATTGAGAAAGTCTCCACTGTCCAAGAAGAGACTAATATTTTGCAGGAATCTATGGAAGAAGAAATTGACGAAACTGTGAGCTCATTGGATGAAAAAGATGAGGAGGAGAGCGAAGAACAAAAGGAGGAAGAGCAGATTGATCACCCGTGCCCACCTTCTAATGAGAGTAACTCTTCAACTCATACATTGTTTAATTTCCCTTCGTGCTTACCGAAGGATGAATGCTATGATAATTGCTATGATCCCGTTGATTCTTTTGAAATATCCCTTTTTGATGATGCTTGCTATGCTTGTGGCCAAGATGCTAATATGAATTAATTTTATGGAGATGAAATTGCTATAGTTCCTTATGTTAAACATGAAATTGTTGCTAATTAATTTTATGGAGATGAAATTGCTATAGTTCCTTATGTTAAACATGAAATTGTTGCTATTGCACCCACACATGATAGTCCTATTATTTTTTTGAATTCTCCAAACTACACTATATCGGAGAAGTTTGTGCTTATTAAGGATTATATTGATGGGTTGCCTTTTACTACTACACATGATGATTTCGATAGATATAATATGCATGTGCTTGCTGCTTCTACTTGCAATTATTATGAGAGAGGAACTACATCTCCACCTCTCTATGTTTCCAATACGATAAAATTGCAAGAAACTGTTTATACTATGCATTGGCCTTTACTATGTGTGCATGAATTGTTCTTTTATGACATGCCGATGCATAGGAAGAGAGTTATACTTCGTCATTACTTTATATATGTTACTTTGTGCTCACTACTAAATTAAAAATCATTGTTAATTAAAATTGGCTTTGATATACCTTGGGATCCAGGTGGATTCACTACTGGAGCACTATATGCCTAGCTTAATGGCTTTAAAGAAAGCGCTGCCAGGGAGACAACCCGGAAGTTTTAGAGAGTCATTTATTTCTGTTGAGTGCTTTTATATAGTTTAAAAACAAAACAAAACAAAATAGGGGAACCCGAAACTTTTCAAAAAGAAAAGCGAAAGTGAGAAGACAAGCATTGTTGAAGTGGGAGCTAGCCTTGAACTTTGTTCATGCTCAAGGAAACTTTGTGAATCTTGATTATAGAAACTTTTCAACAAAAATAATTATCCCCTTGTACAATTCCATTTTATTATAAAAATAACATGCCAAGGTTTGTGTTTAGGATGTTTACAATGCTTGTGGTTTGTGCGGTGCAGGACAGAAACTTTGGTTGTACTGCTCGATTTTACATTTTTTACTGGAACGTCAAATGGTTCTGATTATTTTTGCACTGTATTTATTAACAAATTTTTTATTTTTCTAATTTTGGAAGAATTTTTCAAGTATCAGAAGTATGGTGAATGTTCAGATTGTTACAGACTGTTCTGTTTTAGACAGATTCTATTTTTGATGCATATATTGCTTGTTTTGATGAAACTAACGATTTATATCAGTGGATTAAGCCATGGAAAAGTTATATTACCGTAGACACAATGCAAAAATAAAATATGAATTGGTTTGCAACAGTACTTAGAGTAGTGATTTTCTTTATTATACTAATGGATCTTACCGAGTTTTCTGTTGAAGTTTTGTGTGGATGAAGTGTTCGATGATCGAGAAGGTATCGATGTGAGAAGAAGGAAGAGAGGCAAGAGCTCAAGATTGGGGATGCCCGAGGCACCCAAAGTAAATATTCAAGGAGACTCAAGCATCTAATCTTGGGGATGCCCCGGAAGACATCCCCTCTTTCTTCAACAAGTATCGGTATGTTTTCGGATTCGTTTCGTTCATGCGATATGTGCAAATCTTGGAGCATCTTTTGCATTTAGTTTTCACTTTTATTTTATGAACCATGCTGGTATGAGGTAGTCCTTGGTTGATTTATATAATGCTCATTGCACTTCACTTATATTCTTTGGGTATGGCTTTATAGAATGCTTCATGTGCTTCACTTATATCATTTGAAGTTTGGATTGCATGTTTCTCTTCACTTAGACAACCGCCATTTGTAGAATTCTCTTTTCCTTCACTTATATTTGTTAGAGAGTGGGCATATCTTTTGTAGAAAGAATTAAACTCTCTTGATTCACTTATATCTATTTAGAGAGATGACAGGAACTGGTCATTCACATGGTTAGTCATAAAATCCTACATAAAACTTGTAGATCACTGAATATGATATGTTTGATTCCTTGCAATAGTTTTGTGATATAAAGATGGTGATATTAGAGTCATGCTAGTGGGTAGTTGTGGATTCGTAGAAATACTTGTGTGTTGAGGTTGGTGATTCCCGTAGCATGCACGTATGCTGAACTGTTATGTAACAAAGTCGAAGCATGAGGTATTTATTGATTGTCTTCCTTATGAGTGGCGGTCGGGGCCGAGCGATGGTATTTTCCTACCAATCTATCCCCCTAGGAGCATGCGCGTAGTACTTTGTTTCGATGACTAATAGATTTTTGCAATAAGTATGTGAGTTCTTTATGAGTAATGTTGAGTCCATGGATTATACGCACTCTCACCCTTCCACCGTTGCTAGCCTCTCTAGTACCGCGCAACTTTCACGGGTACCTTAAACCCACCATATACCTTCCTCAAAACAGCCACCATACCTACCTATTATGGCATTTCCATAGCCATTCCGAGATATATTTCCATGCAACTTCCATCATCATCATATACAAGACTTGAGCATTTATTGTCATATTGCCTGCATGATCGTAAGATAGCTAGCATGATGTTTTCATGACTTGTCCGTTTTTTGATGTCATTGCTACGCTAGATCATTGCACATCCCGGTACACCGCCGGAGGCATTCATATAGAGTAATATCTTTGTTCTAGATATCGAGTTGTAATATTGAGTTGTAAGTAAATAAAAGTGTGATGATCATCATTATTAGAGCATTGCCCTAGTGAGGAAAGGGTGATGGAGACTATGATTCCCCCACAAGTCGGGATGAGACTCCGGACAAAAAAATAAAAAAAATATTTTAAAAAAAAGAGGAAGGCCCAAAAAAATAAAAAAAATGAGATAAAAAGAGAGAAGGGGCAATGTTACTATCCTTTTACCACACTTGTGCTTCAGAGTAGCACCATGTTCTCCATATAGAGAGAGTCTCTTGAGCTATCACTTTCATATACTAGTGGGAATTTTCATTATAGAACTTGGCTTGTATATTCCGATGATGGGCTTCCTCAAATGCCCGAGGTCTTCATGAGCAAGCAAGTTGGATGCACACCTACTTAGTTTTTAGTTTGAGCTTTCATACACTTATAGCTCTAGTGCATTCGTTGCATGGCAATCCCTACTCACTCACATTGATATCTATTGATGGGCATCTCCATAGCCTGTTGATACACCTAGTTGATGTGAGACTATCTCCTCCTTTTTGTCTTCTCCACCATCATATTCTATTCCACCTATAGTGCTATGTCCATGGCTCACGCTCATGTATTGCGTGAAAGTTGAAAAGGTTTGAGGACATCAAAAGTATGAAACAATTGTTTGGCTTGTCATCGGGGTTGTGCATGATGTGAATATTTTGTGTGGTGAAGATGGAGCATAGCCAGACTATATGATTTTGTAGGGATAACTTTCTTTGGCCATGTTATTTTGAAAAGACATGATTGCTTTATTGGTAGGCTTGAAGTATTATTGTTTTTATGTCAAATGATAGACTATTGCTTTGAATCACTCGTGTCTTAATATTCATGCCATGATTAGATACATGATCAAGATTATGCTAGCTAGCATTCCACATCAAAAATTATCTTTTTATCATTTACCTACTCGAGGACGAGCAGGAATTAAGCTTGGGGATGCTGATACGTCTCTGTCGTATCTATAATTTTTGATTGTTCCATGCCAATATTCTACAACTTTCATATACTTTTGGCAACTTTTTATACTATTTTTGGGACTAACATATTGATCCAGTGCCCAGTGCCAGTTCCTGTTTTTTGTTTCCCAGTAAATCCATATCAAACGGAGTCCAAACGGGATAAAAACTGATGGAGATTTTTTTTGGAATATATGTGATTTTTGGGAAGAAAAATCAATGTGAGACGATGCCCGAGGGGGCCACGAGGCAGGGGGCGCGCCCTGGGCCCTCGTGGCCACCCCGTAAGGCGGTTAATGCCCTTCTTTTGGCGCAAGAAAGCTAATATATGTATAGAGATCGTGTTAAAATTTCAGCCCAATCAGAGTTACAAATCTCCGGGAATATGAGAAACGGTGAAAGGGCAGAATCTGAGAACACAGAAACAGAGAGAGAGAGAGAGAGAGAGAGAGAGAGAGAGAGAGAGAGAGAGATCCAATCTCGGAGGGGCTCTCGCCCCTCCCACGCCATGGAGGCCAAGGACCAGAGGGGAAACCCTTCTCCCGTCTAGGGAGGAGGTCAAGGAAGAAGAAGAAGGAGGGGGCTCTGTCCCCTTCGCTTTCGGTGGCACCGGAATGCCACTGGGGGCCATCATCATCACTTCAATCTTCACCAACAACATCACCACCATCATTACCAACTCTCCCCCCTCTATGGAGCGGTGTAACCCCTCTTTTACCCGTTGTAATATCTACTTAAACATGGTGCTCAATGCTATATATTATTTCCCAATGATGTATGGCTATCCTATGATGTTTGAGTAGATCCGTTTTGTCCTATGGGTTATTTAATGATCGTGATTGGTTTGAGTTGCATGTTTTATTATTGGTGCTGTCCTATGGTGCTCTCCGTGTCGCGCAAGCGTGAGGGATTCCCGCTATAGGGTTTCCAATATGTTCATGATTTGCTTATGGTGGGTGGCGTGAGTGGAAGAAGCACAGACCCGAGTAAGTAGGTTGTTTGCGTATGGGATAAAGAGGACTTGATACTTTAATGTTATGGTTGGGTTTTACCTTAATGATCTTTAGTAGTTGCGGATGCTTTCTAGAGTTCCAATCATAAGTGCATATGATCCAAGTAGAGAAAGTATGTTAGCTTATGCCTCTCCCTCAAATAAAATTGCAATAATGATTACCGGTCTAGTTATCGATTGCCTAGGGACAAATAACTTTCTCGTAACAAAAAGCTCTTTACTAAAACTAACTTAGTTGTGCCTTTACCTAAACAGCCCCTACTTTTTTTTTACTTGCTCTTTATTATCTTGCAAACCTATCCAAAAACACCTACAAAAACTTCTAGTTTCATACTTGTTCTAGGTAAAGCGAACGTCAAGCGTGCGTAGAGTTGTATCGGTGGTCGATAGAACTTGAGGGAATATTTGTTCTACCTTTAGCTCCTCGTTGGGTTTGACACTCTTACTTATCGAAAACTGTTGCAATCCCCTATACTTGTGGGTTATCAGGCGTCGCTGGTTTTCTCGAAGTGTTCATCACAGTAGCTTGTCTGGACGCGGACGACAGACGTGGAGCACATGGGTGCCCGCACGTTGTTCGTTGGTATGCCTAAAGTTGGGTACTAGTGTACGACGACCTAGTAAGGGATATGTTTGACATCATCCATGAGGTGGGCAGGGGGAGGTTTCTATGAGGATAGGCGTGTGGATGACTTGAAGCCCACCCAGTCTGGCACTTACACCTAGTCGGGCACACATTAGGGCTACACCTAGTATGGCACCTACACCCGGCCGGACATGGACACACAACAGCAGAGGGCCGCCGGACGACAGGAGGAGGAGGACGGCGAGGATGATGATCTGGATGCTGGCGATCCAAAGAAGAGGGGTAGAGGAGAAAGCTTCAATATGCGTGAGGACGAGCTGTTGTGTGATGCATGGTTGGCCACTAACCTCGACCCTCTCCATGGCACGGAGCAAAGGGCCCAACTTTTTGGGACAACATTCACACTTGGTTCCATGAACACAAGCATTTCGCACCCTACTCTAATGCGGTCATCCGCAACCATGAATTAAAGTCCCTTAACCATCGATGGTACACCTGTTGGGGAACATAGCATGCAATTTCAAAAAAAAAATCTTACCATCACGCAAGATCTATCTACGAGATGCATAGCAACGAGAGGGGGAGAGTGTGTCCACGTACCCTCATAGACCAAAAGCGGAAGCGTTAGGTTAAGGCGGTTGATGTAGTCGAACATTTTCGTGATCCAACCGATCAAGTACTGAACGTACGACACCTCCGAGTTCAGCACACGTTCAGCTCGATGACGTCCCTCGAACTCTTGATCCAGCAGATGGTTGAGGGAGAGTTTTGTCAGCATGACGGTGTTGTGACGGTGATGGTGATGTGATCCACGCAGGGCTTCGCCTAAGCACTACGTGAATATGACCGGACGAGTAAACCGTGGAGAGAGACGCCGCACACGGCTTGGAACAATTGGTGTGTCTCCAAGGGGTGCCCTCCCCACGTATATAAAGGAGGGAGAGGAGGAGGCCGGCCACCAGGGGGCGCCAAGAGGAGGGAGTCCTACTAGGATTCCAGTCCTAGTAGGATTCGGCCCCCCTTTTTTCCTTCTCATGGAGGGGGAAAGAGGGAAGGAGAGGGAGAGAGGAAAAGGAAAGGGGGGCCGCGCACCCCTTCCCCTTGCAAATTCAGACAGCCCATGGGGGGGCACGCCACCCCTCGTGGGCTCCCTTCTCTTTCCTCTATGGCCCATAATGGCCCATTACTTCCCCGGGGGGTTACGGTAACCCCTCGGTACTCCGATAAATATCCAAAACGTCCCGAAACCATTCTGGTGTCCAAATACTATTGTCCAATATATCAATCTTTATCTCTCGACCATTTCGAGACTCCTCGTCATGTCCGTGATCTCATTCGGGACTCCGAACAATCTTCAGTCACCAAAACACATAACTCAAAATACAAATCATCATCAAACATTAAACGTGCGGACCCTATGGGTTCGAGAACTATGTACACATGACCGAGACACATCTCCGGTCAATAACCAATAGCGGAACCTGGATGCTCATATTGGTTCCTTGATGTCTACAACACAACTTTATTCTTGTAGACACGTGTTGGGCCTCCAAGCATAGAGTTTTGTAGGATAGTAGCAATTTTCCCTCAAGTGGATGACCTAAGGTTTATCAATCCATGAGAGGTGTAGGATGAAGATGGTCTCTCTTAAACGACCCTGCAACCAAATACAAGAAATCTCTTGTGTCCCCAACACACCCAATACAATGGCAAATTGTATAGGTGCACTAGTTCGGCGAAGAGATGGTGATAAAAGTGCAATATTGATGGTAGAAATATATTTTTAAAATCTGAATAAATAAAAACAGCATGGTAGCAAATAGTAAACGAGCACAAAACTGGTATTGCAATGCTTAAAAACAAGGCCTAGGGTCCGCACTTTCACTAGTGCAATCTCTCAACAATGCTAATATAAATGGATCATATAACTGTCCCTCAACATGCAACGAAGAATCACTCCAAAGTTCCTATCTAGCGGAGAACATAAGACTGTTTGTAGGGTACGAAACCACCTCAAAGCTATTCTTTCCGATCAATCTATCCTAGAGTTCGTACTAAAATAACATGAAGCTATTCTTTCCGATTGATCTAACCAAGAGTTCGTACTAAAATAATAGCAAAGCAAATTCAGGTTCGTAATATTCAATCCAACACAAAGAACTTAAAAGAGTGCCCCAAGATTTCTACCGGAGAAACAAAAGACAAGAACGTGCATCAACCCCTATGCGTAGATTACCCCTATGTCACCTCGGGAATCCGCGAGTTGAGTGCCAAAACATATATCAAGTGAATCAATATGATACCCCATTTTCACCACGAGTATTCATATGCAAGACATATATCAAGTGCTCTCAAATCATCCGATAACAATGAAATCTCAAAGGGAAAAACTCAATTCATCACAACAAGATAGGGAGGGGAAACACCATATGATCCGACTATATTAACAAAGCCCGTGATACATTAAGATCGTGACATCTCAAGAATACGAGAGAGAGATAGAGAGAGAAAGAGAGAAAGAGAGAGAGAGAGAGAGAGAGAGAGAGAGAGAGATTAAACACATAGCTACTGGTACAAACCCTTAGCCCCGAGGGTGGACCACTCCCTCCTCATAGTGGTGGCCACCGGGATGATGAGGATGGCCACCGGTGATGATTCCCCCTCCGGCAGGGTGCCGAAAAGGGTATAGATTGGTTTTCGGTGGCTACAGAGGCCCGCGGAGGCGGAACTTCTAATCTAAGTTACCCCCCAAGGGTTTTGGAATATTTGGGAATTTATAGGGTAAAGAGGGGTGCGGGAGGCCACCGAGGTGGGCACAACCCACCTGGGCACGCCTGGGCCCCCAGACGCGCCCTGGTGGGTTGTGGCCCCCTCAGGGCACCCCCAAGGTGCTGCTCTGGCCCATCGGGAGTCTTCTGGTCCATAAAAAATCCACAAAAAGTTTCGCGGTGTTTGGACCCGTTTCATATTGATTTCCTGCGATGTAAAAAACAAGCAAAAAACAGCAACTGGCACTAGGCACTGGGTCAATAGGTTAGTCCCCAAAAATGATATAAAGTTGCTATAAAATGATTGTAAAACATCCAAGAATGATAATATATTTGCATGAATACTTCATAAATTATAGATACGTTGGAGACGTATCAGCATCCCCAAGCTTAATTCCTACTCGTCCTCGAGTAGGTAAATGATAAAAGAAATAATTTATCAAGTGTGAATGCTAGCAAAGTGCATAAGTTTGATCAATGCTAATTTCAATCACTTTTCCTAGCATCATGACAACAAGTCTTTCTTACAAAATTTCTCATGTTTAAAGTAGCAACCAATTCACATGTTAAGGTTCAAACAATGAATTCTCTTGAAACTCAACAACCTATGTTCTCAGTCACCAAGCAATTGTAATTCAACTTATTCAACAAAGTTGAAGTAAGAGCTCCACATACTCTACCATCATATAGTCTTCTATGATTGCTAACACTCACTGCATACACATGAGCAAAATGTTTCAACCGGACACATAGAAAGATAGGGTCTTATAATTTCGCCTCCCGACGTATTCACCTCAAGGGTGATGTCAACAATAATAACTCATGCTACCCATATCCAACTAGATATATGTGCCTAGATCTTTCCTCACCATATGATGCTTGCCAAAACAGAAAAATAAAAAGGAATAGAGAGAAGAGCTTTGACTCTTTGCATAAAAGTAAATACATAAAAGTAAAAGATAGGCCCTTCGCAGAGGGAAGCAGAGGTTGCCATGCGCTTATTTGTTTGTATGCTCAACCCCTTAGTGCAAAAGAACATCACGTTGTGTTGCCCCTTATGATAGCAACCTTTATTATGCAGTCTTTCGCTTTTATTCTTTGCCATCACAAGTTCGTACAACGCTCAATTTTCGTTACACTAAATGATCTAACACTTTTAGAAGCAATTTTTATTGCCTTATTGCACCGATGACAACTTACTTGAAGGATCTTGCTCAATCCTTAGGTAGGTATGGTGGACTCTTGAAAATAAGATTTGGGTTTAAGGGTTTTTGGATGCACAAGTAGTATCTCTACTTGGTGCGGAGTTTTTGGCTAGCAAAGATGGGGGGCAAGCACCACATGTTGAAGGATCTATGACAATATAACTTCTATGTGAACATGAACAAACATAAACCATTACGTTGTCTTCCTTGTCCAACGTCAACAATTTTGGCATATAATATTTTGATGGGGGCTCACAATCACAAAAGATTTCCAAGATAGTGTATTTGCATGTGAAAGTTCTCTTCCTTATACTCATTATTTGTGAATTGCTTGTATGCACAAAATTGTGATTGTCAAGCCTCAAAAGATTTCACTTTATAAACCCAATGTGAAGCTACCACTAGGCATGATATGATTTCAACTTCATGACATTCAATTTATTCATAGGATATGAGTGAAGCACAAGAGTAAATGACAAGCTACTCCAAAAAGATATAAATGAAGATCATGAGCATAATATTTCTTTCTCTCAAATTAATTTTAAGTAAAGCAAGAGAGAATTTCTTCAGAAATACTAAATCACATTGTGCTCAAAAAGATATAAGTGAAGCACTAGAGCAATTCCATAGAAAAGAGCTTCGTTGACAGGATGTGAATGCCGCTTACCTAGCCTCCCTGACAACTATTTGAGGACTCTATTTTATTTAAAAGCATTCAGATCTAAGTATTTTATTAAAACAGCAAGCAAAACAAAATAAATGACATTCCAAGAATAGCACACATCATGTGAAGAAACAAAAACTTAGGCTCAACCGATACTAACCGATAATTGTTGAAGAAGAAAGGTGGGATGCCTACCGGGGCATCCCCAAGTTTAGATGCTTGAGACTTCTTGAAATATTATATTGGGATGCCTTGGGCATCCCCAAGCTTGAGCTTTTGTGTCTCCTTAATTCTTCTCATATCACAGTTTTCCTAAATCTCAAAAGCTTCATCCACACAAAACTCAACAAGGACTCATGAGATAAGTTAGTATAAACCAATGCAAAAACCTTACCATTTTCTACTGTAGCAAATCACTAAAATTATTATTCAACATTGCATACTAAATGCCTTTGCATATTTAATACTCGTATCCTCAAATAGAATCATTAAACAAGCAAACATATGCAAACAATGCAAACATAACAGCAATCTGCCAAACCAGTACAGTCTGTAAAGAATGCTACAGTATCAATACTTCTTAAACTCCAAAAGTTATGAAAATTTGCCACACTGTAGAAAATTTATCAGAGATCATTTTCAAAAAAGTTTCAACATTTTATCACATTCTGACTTTTCTAGGGAATTTTTGCAACATCGATAAACTTTCTGTTTTCAAACAGCAATATGTAGACTTGTAAAATAAGCATAGTAAAGGCTATCATTGCCACTTTTATTGAAATAAAATATGCAAAAAATTATTCTAAATAACAGCAAGCAAATTCTAACAAAATAAAATGATGCTCCAAGAAAAACACATATCATGTGACGAATGAAAGAATAGCTTCAAGTGAGGTTAACGATAATGTTGGAGACGAAAGAGGGGATGCCTTCCGGGGCATTCCCAAGCTTAGTTTCATGGAACCTCCTTGAATATTACATTGGGGTGCCTTGGGCATTGATACGTCTCCGTCATATCTATAATTTTTTATTTTTCCATGCCAATATCCTACAACTTTCATATACTTTTGGCAACTTTTTATATTATTTTTGGAACTAACATATTGATCCAGTGCCCAGTGCCAGTTCATGTTTGTTGCATGTTTTTTGTTTCACAGAATATCCATATCAAACGGAGTCCAAACGGGATAAAAACTGACAGAGATTTTTTTTGGAATATATATGATTTTTGGAAAGAAAAATCCACGCGAGACGGTGCCCGAGGGGGCCACGAGGCTGGGGGCGCGCCCCTGACCCTTGTGGACACCCTGTAAGGCGGTTGGTGCCCTTCTTTCGCCGCAAGAAAGCTAATATCGGGATAGAGATCGTTGAGGGAGTCCTAAATTAGGGGGTCTCCGGACAGCCGGACTATATCCTTTGGCCGGACTGTTGGACTATGAAGATACAAGATTGAAGACTTTGTCCCGTGTCCGGATGGGACTCTCCTTGGCATGGAAGGCAAACTAGGCAATACGGATATGTAGATCTCCTCCCTTGTAACCGACCTTGTGTAACCCTAGCCCCCTCCAGTGTCTATATAAACCGGAGGGTTTAGCCTCTGCGATCTCGTGGTAGATCAACTCTTGTAATACTCATATCATCAAGAACAATCAAGCAGGACGTAGGGTATTACCTCCATCAAGAGGGCCCGAACCTGGGTAAACATCGTGTCCCCTGCCTCCTATTACCATCCGCCTTAGACGCACAGTTTGGGACCCCCTACCCGAGATCCGCCGGTTTTGACACCGACATTGGTGCTTTCATTGAGAGTTCCACCATGTCGTCACCGTAAGGCTTGATGGCTCTTTCGATCATCAGTAGCGATGCGGTCCAGGGTGAGGTTTTCCTCCCCGGGCAGATCTTTGTATTCAGCGGCTTTGCACTGTGGGCCAATTCGCTTGGCCATCTGGAGCAGATCGAGAGCTACACCCCTGGCCATCAGGTCAGATTCAAAAACTTGAACTACACTGCCGACATCCGCGGAGACTTGATCTTCGACGGATTCGAGCCCGTGTCAGGTGCGCAGCACAGTCACGACGAGCATGACGTAACTCTGCCGTCGGACAGTATTCGGGAGATCGCATCTACAACTGTTCCGACCATCAATCCGGAGCAAATCGCGCCATCCGAGAGCGGAGGGATAGACCCCGCCATGGAGGCCGCACTCTCAGTGACGATAGAGCCGGATACTGACTTCACCCCTTACGAGAGCCGTGTCGCCGAAGCACTGGATTCGTCTCCGGCCACGGACTCCGAGCCGCATGCATCCGCGTCCATCGAATCCGACTGGGCACCGATCATGGAGTTCACCTCCGCGGATATCTTTCAGCACGCACCTTTAGGCGATGTGCTAAATTCATTAAGGTCTCTCTCCTTGTCAGGAGAACCTTGGCCGAACTATGTCTGGCTAGAATGGGATGCGGACGACGAAGAAATTCGCTACCCACCCACCACCCACTTAGTAGCCACTGTCGGTGATTTAACCGACATGCTCGACTTCGACTCCGAAGACATCGACGGTATGGACGACGATGCAGGAGACGAACAGGAACCACCGCCACCTCATCATATGATATATATACATGGTGGACACCCCCAAAGAAGGCAATGGCGATGGGACAGCGGAAGATAACCCCTCTAAGAAGCAACCCAAGCGCCGACGTCAGCGGCGCCGCTCTAAGTCCCGCCACAGCAAAAGTAGTGATACCGGCACAGGAGATAATAACACTCCAGATAGTGCCGAAGACAACCACAATCCCCTCCAGCACGATGTAGAGTGGGAAGATGAACAAGCCAGCCCTCCAGAGCAGGCGGCAGATGGAGAACCAAAAGAGGACAATTACATGCCCCCCCTCCGAAGACGAGGTGAGCCTCGGCGACGAAGAATTTATTGTACCTGAGGATCCCGTCGAGCAGGAGCGCTTCAAGCGCCGGCTTATGGCCACAGCAAATAGCCTGAAGAAAAAGCAACAACAACTTCAAGCTGATCAAGACTTGCTAGCAGACAAATGGACCGAAGTCCTTGCGGCCGAGGAATACGAACTCGAGCGCCCCTCCAAGAGTTACCCAAAACGTAGGTTGCTACCTCACCTCGAGGAGGAAGCATTGAAACCTCCATCACAAGTGTACGATGCGGCTGACCAGCCACCGCGTGGCCGAGCCAGAGAGGCGTTTCTGCCTGAAGTTCAGCCTGCACCCCGCCGCCACTCAATCAAAAATACCAAGGCCCGGGGCAACACACGAGACGTATTGGACAGCAGAGGAAAACTTGCACCAAAGGTAAATCCGGTCGGGCCAAATATAGCAGACAAGACTCATATGAACTGCGTCGTGATATAGCCCGACACAGAGGCGCCGCACACCCCCTATGCTTCACTGGTGAAGTTATGGATCACGAATTCCCGGAGGGTTTTAAACCCGTAAATATCGAATCGTATGATGGTACAACAGATCCCGCTGTATGGATTGAGGATTTCCTCCTTCACATCCACATGGCTCGCGGTGACGATCTACATGCCATCAAGTACCTGCCACTCAAACTCAAAGGACCAGCTCAGCATTGGCTGAATAGATTGCCAGAGGACTCCATCGGCAGTTGGGAGGATTTGGAAGACGCATTCCTTGACAACTTCCAGGGCACTTATGTGCGACCACTAGATGCTGATGACTTGAGCCATATAACTCAGCAGCCAGGGGAATCGGCCAGGCAATTCTGTAGAGGCCCTAGCGGCATTCAAGCATAACATCCACGACGAGTGGCTTGCCCGCCACCTCGACCAGGAGAGGCCGAAGTCTATGGCAGCCCTCACGACACTCATGACCCACTTTTGCACGGGTGAGGATAGCCGGCTGGCTCGCAACAACAACACATCAAGGAATCCGGGCACTTCGAATACCAAAGATGCCAACGGCAGACCACATCGTAACAGACCAAAGCGCCGCAACAATGGCGATAACAACGATGATACGACAGTCAATGCCGGATTTAGAGGCTCTAGATCCGGTCAGCGCAAAAAGCCATTTAAAAGAAGTACTCCGGCTCCGTCCAGTTTGGATCGGATACTGGATCGCTCGTGTCAAATCCACGGCACCCCCGACAAGCCAACCAATCACACCAACAGAGAATGCTGGGTGTTCAAGTAGGCCGACAAGTTAAATGCCGAAAACATGGCCAAGGGGCTGCATAGTGATGACGAGGAGGAGCCCCGGCCGCCGAACACGGGAGGACAGAAGGGGTTCCCACCACAAGTGAAGACGGTGAACATGATATACGCAACCCACATTCCCAAGAGGGAGCGGAAGCGTGCACTAAGGGACATCTATGCGATGGAGCCCGTCGCCCTAAAGTTCAACCCATGGTCCACTTGTCCGATCACCTCTGATCGCAGGGACCACCCCACTAGTATCTGTCATGGAGGATCCGCCGCACTGGTCCTAGACCCCATCATCGACGGATTTCACCTCACTCGAGTCCTTATGGACGGCTGCAGCAGCCTGAACCTGCTCTATCAGGATACAGTGCAAAAAATGGGTATCGATCCCTCGAGGATCAAACCCACCAAAACCACCTTTAAGGGCGTCATCCCGGGTGTAGAGGCCCATTGCACAGGCTCAATCACACTGGAAGTGGTCTTCGGATCACCGAATAACTTCCGAAGCGAGGAGTTAATCTTCGATACCGTCCCGTTTCGCAGTGGCTATCACGCACTGCTCGGACGAACAGCATTTGCAAAATTTAATGCAGTACCGCATTACGCATACCTCAAGCTCAAGATGCCAAGACCTAGGGGTGTCATAACAGTAAATGGAAACACAGAACGCTCGCTCCGGATGGAAGAGCACACTGCGGCCCTCGCAGCAGAAGCACAAAGCAGCCTTTTAAGGCAATCCACTAATTCGGCGTTACAGCCCCCGGACACCTTCAAGCGAGTCCGGAGTAAACTACAATAGGATCGCCTGGCACGTTCAGAGCTTGCCTAGCAATTCGGCCCCCGTCCCAGCCCCAGTCAAGCGACGAAATCCGTGCCATGTGTACCTAATTACGCATTGAAAATACCATGGACATAGGCGGGGGCATGATCAGGGCACGTCCCGCAATGCGGCTTAACCGCCCTAGGGGCTGTATACCTTTATCATTTCTTTTCTCTTTCAGGGCCTAACTCTCTGGATTCCCTTTCCTGCAGTACGATTGCCGGACACATTATGGGAAGGAACAATCAAGGCGGCAAGAAGCTAAGATGTACACGGGAACCCCCAGGTGGTCTCTAATAATAATTGATATACCCACTTTCTACTATCCATACACAGCTTGCCCTTGGATAGGACATTTCGAATAGTCCTACTTTCTACTTATTGCACTACTTGTACCAGTACGCTTCGACGTATTATTTAAATAACAATGCATAGCATTAGTCTATTATTGCATTATTTATCTTTTTTTTCTTATATGTCCATTTACGACAATCCGCACACGTATATTCGGGTACGGTTAGTACGCCAGGGGCTTTCGTTTACCCCATAATACGGCGCGAGAAGTCCGAACACTTTCGATAGTGCGGCACCCCGAACTTATAGCACTATATGCATCAGCTCCGAATCATGTCTTGGGTCAATAGTTGGGTTTGCCCGGCTCCCATGCTTTGGTACCTTACGTTCTGCTATATCAGCTAAGGTAGCGGTGGGATAACTACTGTGATTGTGTCCCGGTTCTTCCGGACGAGCACCTTAGTAGAGAAAGCCGAAAGCTGACTGTCGTGATAAGGCGAGAGACTGGTCGCTGTTTGAGAGGTCTCAAGTCCTTCAACACTTTTTCCGCTTCGGGCGAGGAGTCGGCCTTGCCCGGCTTAGGCATGTATAGCGCCCCAAATTCGGCCTTCCAAATACTAGGGGCTTCGCCAAGATTTAAAATTGTAGACTTCTATGGCTAAGTGAGAGTGATAAAGCCTTATAGTCCGATTGCCTGGTTTGTTGCGCTGAACACCTCCCTTCAAGGACCCAAAGTTGGGGTAAAGAGTGCTCAGGTTTATCCCGAACACCCCAGTACTAGTTACATGGGGGCAGAAGCTGACGACTAGCCAACTCTCAGATTTTATAAACGGCCGCACAGAAGGTAATATTTTAAATTAGAAAAGCGTTACATAGCGCACATGAACTTGTTTCACATTATAGGATCACATGAGCATGTTCATTAAAAAAATGCATCCCTGGCACATTCATCCGCCACAAGGCGGGAACCCTTCAGGACACTCTCATAATACATCTCGGGGCAGCGATGCTCCTTGCCCTCCGGCGGCCCCTCCTTCACCAGCTTCACGGCGTCCAGCTTCGCCCAGTGCACCTTCGCCCGGGCAAAAGCCCTGCACGCACCCTCGATGCAGATGGACCGCTTTATGACTTCAAGCCGTGGGCAGGCATCCAGAAGCCGCCTCACCAGACCGAAGTAGCTGCCGGACATGGGCTCGTCGGGCCACATCCAGACTATAAGGCCCCTCATGGCCTATTCGGCCGCCTTGTGAAGCTCGACCAGTTGCTTCAGCTGGTCGCTCAAGGGCATTGGTGTTCGGTCCCAGTATACTGAGACCAGAACAACTTTTCCGTCAAGCTCCCCTCCTCAGCTCGGTAAAACTCCGTGACATCCAGTACACTGCGGGGAAGATCTGCGAACGCTCCTGGAGAGCTCCGAACTCGGGTAAGAAAAAGGAAAGTTTCCTTCACATGCTTACTTTGCATAATGAATGCCTTACCCGCTGCTATCTTCTTCATCGCATCAATCTCCCGCAGGGCCTTGTGGGCTTCAGCCCTTGGCGCTCCGGGCACTTTCAAGCGCCTGCGCGAGCTTGGACTCTCGCGTCTTCGAGTCAAGCTCCAAGGACTCGTGTTTTTTGGAGAGAACCTCGAGCTCTTGCTGCACCTCGCCCACTCGGGCTTCTTGCTTCTCCCGCTCGATGTGCTCCTTGGCCGCTTTGTCTTCGGCCTCGGACAACGCCTTCTTCAGGATCGCCACTTCGGTCGTGGCCCATGGCAAATTCATGATGATCCTATTATTTTACAACCGAACTTCTTTTCAAAGCGTAGACAAGGTATTGCTTACCTTTGCTCTCCTCGAGCTGGCTCTTGGTAAGGCCGAGCTCGTTCTCGGACCGCTCCAGGTCCAGCTTCAGTGCAGAGAACTCCGCAGTACGTGCGGCAGCGGCCAGCAGTGAAGCCTGCACATACACATAGACATATTCTGATTAGACTCCTGAGTCATCATGTGATCCTCTATTCGGCCTTTCTTCTCGAACGCCGAACAGAGCATCAGGGGCTACTATCTATGCGGTAATATTTTCTTATATTTTGATTGCTTACCTCAAAGCCTGTTAGGAAGCTGGCGCAAGCTTCGGTCAGTCCGTTTTTGGCGGACTAAACTTTCTCGATCACCGCACTCATGATAGTGCGGTGCTCTTCGTCGATGGAGGCGTTGTGAAGCGCTTCCAGCAAGTTGTCCGGTGCCTCTGGATGGACAGAGGAGACCGGCACGGGCGGCTGGCCCCCTTTAACGCGGGATCGCCTGCTGGAGTCCGGAACCATCGAAGATTCCGGCGCAGTGTTCGGCTAAGGGCCAAACTCGGAGCCCGTGGGAGTTTTGCTCCCTTTGTACCCAGGGTCCGGGAGTTCGCCTCGAGGCAACCCCAGGACCACCTCCCCTCGGCTCGGTGCCTTTCGAGACAACACCTCGACGTTGTCCGTAGGGTGAGGGATGGAGGCGGTCGGAAGAGAACCACTGCTCATATCTGACGAGTCCAATGAACCGCTCGACGAGGATACGTCGAGATGAGCTCGGGTCGGACTGCATAATCATGTTCGGCATGAGGAGAAGCAGTGCAATAAAACATACCATGAATTACTATGGTGTCCGGATACTTACAACTTCGCCAGGGGCTTGACCCTGGGTAGCCACTCATCGCCGCTGTAGGCAGCCATCGTGGAGCAGTCCGGAGGGAGGGTCCTTCCCTTCTTGGCCCCTTCGGCCTTCCCGGTTGGGTCGGCCTTCCTTTTCTTGTCTCCCCCGGCTGGGGGGGAGAGAACTTTCCTCCTCCTCCTCCTCCTCCTCCTCCTCGTTTTCGTGGGAGGAGTGCGCGTCAGAGTCATCGGACGATGAGTTCGATACAACCTTGCGTCGGAGACCCTTTCGGGTCCCCGTGGCCTTCTTCTTGGTCTTCTTCACCGGCACCTCGTAAGGTGCCGGAGCCAGCATCTCCGTTAGGGGAGCATCTGCAGGATCTTCAAGCAGGGGGGCTGGGCAATCGAGCTGCTCCACTGTCTTTCTCCAGTCATGTTAATGGCATGGGAGCTTAGATCCCCACATCATTGAACTAGGGCAAATAAATACCCTGTCAGATACAAAAACTTACCAGATTGGCATGGCGCTTTGTGCTGAGTCCGCGGTCCTTGGTGAGGGAAGGAGGTACCTCGGCGCCCTTGAACAACACCCTCCAGACGTCCTTGTGCGTCGTGTCGTAGAGCTCTCGCTATGTCTGGTGTTGGGCCGGGTCGAGCTCCCACAAATTGAATGCCCGTCGTTGATACGGGAGAATCCGGCGAAAGAGCATGACCTGGACCACCTTGACGAGCTTGATTTTCTTGCTCATCATGTTCCTCATGCAGGTTTGGAGTCCGGTCAGCTCTACCGAGGAACCCTAGGACAGGCCCTTCTCTTTCTAGGAAGTGAGCCGCGTGGGGATTCCGAATCGAAATTTGGGGGCCGCCACCCAGTTGGTGTCGCATGGCTCGATGATGTAGAACCACCCCGATTGCCACCCCTTTATGGTCTCCACATAGGAGCCTTCGAGCCAGGTGACGTTAGGCATTTTTCCCACCATGGTGCCTCAGCACTCTGCTTGATGGCCGACCACCACCTTCGGTTTAACATTGAAGGTCTTCAGCCACAGGCCGAAGTGGGGCCTGATGCGGAGGAAGGCCTCGCACACAACGATAAACATCGAGATGTCGAGGATGAAATTGGGGGCCAGATCATGAAAATCTAGCCTGTAGTAGAACATGAGCCCGCGGACAAATGGGTGGAGGGGAAATCCCAGTCCGCGGACGAAGTGGGTAAGAAAAACTACCCTCTCATGGGGTTCGGGCATAGGGATGAGCTGCCCTGCATCTGGTAGCCGGTGCGGATATCCGCGGCCAGGTATCCGTCTTCCCGTAACTTTGTGATGTTCTCTTCTGTGACAGAGGAGACCATCCACTTGCCTCCCGCTCCGAACATGCTTGGAGTGGTTTGAGAAGAAAGACGCGAACTTGGGTGCTGGAGCTCGAGTGTGCGAGAAGGGGTAAGCAAGGAGGAAGAAGGCATCGGTAAAAAAGGGTGAATCTTTGTCCCTTTATGGGGGCGGAAGAGGCGATGCGCCTCCCCACTTGCCTGGTAAAATCGCTTATTCCACAAACGCTGTAATTGATGGCACGGTTGGGTTACCCACGTCCGTATTGATGAGAATCCCGTAATAAGGGGGACACGATCTCTGCTTTGACAAGACGTGTCAAGAAAACCGCCTCGCGATATTTGCGGTGCTGGTTGAGAAAAACGGTTCAAATAATGACCGGGCCATGACATGATGTCCTGTTGTCAAAACGTGTCAGCGGATTAGATTTGTGGAAATATTATTCTCTCTACGGTGATGTGTGGAACTTGTTTTGCATAGCCGGACACTATCTGTGGGTTCAAAATCTTCTATGGAGTATTCGGATGAGGAACCCGCCTTGCAATGCCGAAGACAAATCTGCGCGCCGCACTCATCGTCATTGAAGCCTAGTTCAGGGGCTACTGAGGGAGTCCTGAATTAGGGGGTCTCCGGACAGCCGGACTATATCCTTTGGCCGAACTGTTGGACTATGAAGATACAAGATTGAAGACTTCGTCCCGTGTCCGGATGGGACTCTCCTTGGCATGGAAGGCAATCTACGCAATACGGATATGTAGATCTCCTCCCTTGTAACCGACCTTGTGTAACCCTAGCCCCCTTCGGTGTCTATATAAACCGGAGGGTTTAGTCCGTAGGACAACATACAATCATACCATAGGCTAGCTTCTAGGGTTTAGCCTCTATGATCTCGTGGTAGATCAACTCTTGTAATACTCATATCATCAAGAACAATCAAGCAGGATGTAGGGTATTACCTCCATCAAGAGGGCCCGAACCTGGGTAAACATCGTGTCCCCTGCCTCCTGTTACCATCCGCCTTAGACGCACAGTTCGGCACTCCCTACCCAAGATCCGCCGGTTTGGACACCGACAATCTTGTTAAAATTTCAGCCCAATCGGAGTTACGGATCTCCGGGAATTTAAGAAACGGTGAAAGGAAAGAATCTGGGAACGCAGAAACAGAGAGAGACAGAGAGACAGATCCAATCTGGGAGGGGCTCTCGCCCCTCCCATGCCATGGAGACCAAGGACCAGAGGGGAAACCCTTCTCCCATCTAGGGAGGAGGTCAAGGAAGAAGAAGAAGGAGGGGGGGGGGTTCTCTCCCCCTCGCTTCCTGTGGCACCGGAGTGCCACCGGGGGCCATCATCATCACCGCAATCTTCACCAACAACTTCACCGCCATCATCACCAACTCTTCCCCCCTCTATGCAGCGGTGTAACCTCTCTCTTACACATTGTAATCTCTACTTAAACATGGTGCTCAATGCTATATATTATTTCCCAATGATGTATGGCTATCCTATGATGTTTGAGTAGATCCGTTTTGTCCTATGGGCTATTTGATGATCAAGATTGGTTTGAGTTGCATGTTTTATTATTGGTGCTGTCCTATGGTGCTCTCCGTGTCGCGCAAGCGTGAGGGATTCCCGCTGTAGGGTTTGCAATATGTTCATGATTTGCTTATGGTGGGTGGCGTGAGTGAAAGAAGCACAGACCCGAGTAAGTAGGTTGTTTGCGTATGGGATAAAGAGGACTTGATACTTTAATGTTATGGTTGGGTTTTACCTTAATGATCTTTAGTAGTTGCGGATGCTTTCTAGAGTTCCAATCATAAGTGCATATGATCCAAGTAGAGAAAGTATGTTAGCTTATGCCTCTCCCTCAAATAAAATTGCAATAATGATTACCGGTCTAGTTATCGATTGCCTAGGGACAAATAACTTTCTCGTAACAAAAAGCTCTTTACTAAAACTAACTTCATTGTGCCTTTACCTAAACAGCCCCTACTTTTTATTTACTTGCTCTTTATTATCTTGCAAACCTATCCAACAACACCTACAAAGTACTTCTAGTTTCATACTTGTTCTAGGTAAAGCGAACGTCAAGCGTGCGTAGAGTTGTATCGGTGGTCGATAGAACTTTAGGGAATATTTGTTCTGCCTTTAGCTCCTCGTTGGGTTCGACACTGTTACTTATCGAAAACTGTTGCGATCCCCTATACTTTTGGGTTATCAAGACCTTTTTCTGGCGCCGTTGCCGGGGAGCAATAGCGTGGGGTGAATATTCTCGTGTGTGCTTGTTTGCTTTATCACTAAGTAAATTTTATTTGTTGTTCTTAGTTGTTTTCTATCTTTAGTTATGGGTAGGAAACGCAAAATACCAAAAAAATTAGTTGTACCTACTGAACCAATGGTTGAAGAACCACTCAAAATCTATCACACTGCTGAAGCTTTTTACTTGGATTATCTTCGATCCCTATGTGCTCGTGCTAAAACCCAACTAGCTTAGTTGAGGGCAAATCTTTAGATGAGCATGCTTGTTATGTGCGACACCGAATATCTGAAAAGGGAAAATTTTACTGGGTCAAATTCATCGTTTGCAATGCTATGCTTGGAATTTATGCGGAATATATGATATTACTTGTTCTTCTGAAAACCCTAAGAAACACCTTCCCTGCCAATGTGAGTTTATTGATAATGGAATCGTATCTTCGTATGCTAAGGGTGTTTACAATTACTATGATGTTCAACAAATTGAAGAATTTGTTGCTTTCAAGGGTGCTTATGAAATTACTTCTTTGATTGAAAAGTATGATGCTACTCTTTACAAATCTGAAAATTTTGCCATACTTAAATATTGCTATGATAATTATGCTTCTAATGCCTATGTTGAACCATATATTGAGGACTACTCCACTGTCCAAGAAAAGACTAATATTTTGCAGGAGTCTATGGAAGAAGAAATTGATGAAACTGTGAGCTCATTGGATGAAAAAGATGAGGAGGAGAGCGAAGAACAAAAGGAGGAAGAGCGGATTAGCTACCCGTGCCCACCTTCTAATGAGAGTAACTCTTCAACTCATACATTGTTTAATTTCCCTTCGTGCTTACCGAAGGATGATTGCTATGATGATTGTTATGATCCCGTTGATTCTCTTGAAATATCCCTTTTTGATGATGCTTGCTGTGCTTGTGGCCAAGATGCCAATATGAATTATGCTTATGGAGATGAACTTGCTATAGTTCCTTACGTTAAACATGAAATTGCTGCTATTGCACCCACACATGATAGTCCTATTATCTTTTTGAATTCTCCCGACTACACTATATCGGAGAAGTTTGCCCTTATTAAGGATTATATTGATGGGTTGCCTTTTACCATTGCACATGATGATTTTGATGAATATAATATGCATGTGTTTGCTGCTCCTACTTGCAATTATTATGAGAGAGGAACTATATCTCCACCTCTCTATGTTTCCAATACGATAAAATTGCAAGAAACTGTTTATACTATGCATTGGCCTTTACTATGTGTGCATGAATTGTTCTTTTATGACATGCCGATGCATAGAAAGAGAGTTAGACTTCGTTGTTACATGATGTATGTTACTTTGTGCTCACTACTAAATTACAAATCATTGTTGATTAAAATTGGCTTTGATATACCTTGGGATCCAGGTGGATTCATTACTTGAGCACTTTATGCCTAGCTTAATGGTTTTAAAGAAAGTGCTGCCAGGGAGACAACCTGGAAGTTTTAGAGAGTCATTTATTTCTGTTGAGTGCTTTTTTATAGTTTAAAAAACAACAAAAATAAAGAGGGGAACCCAAAACTTTTTCAAAAAGGAAAGTAAAAGTGAGAAAGACAAGCATTGTTGAAGTGGGAGAGCTCCTTGAACTTTGTTCATGCTCACGGCAACCTTGTGAATCTTGATTACAGAAACTTTTCAACAGAAATAATTATCCCCTTGTACAATTCCATTGTATAATAAAAATAATGTGCCAAGGTTTGCCATTAGGATGTTTACATTTGCTTGATGGTTTGTACGGTGCAGGACAGAAACTTTGGCTGTAGTGCGCGATTTTACATTTTTAGTTGGAACGTCAAACGGTTCAGATTCATTTTTCACTGTCTTCCTATACAAATTTTTTATTTTTCCTAATTTTGGTAGAAACTTTCAAGTATCAGAAGTATGGTGAATGTTCAGATTATTACAGACTTTTTTCTGTTTTAGACAGATTCTGTTTTTGATGCATAGTTTGCTTGTTTTGATGAAACTATCAATTTAAATTAGTGGATTAAGCCATGAAAAAGTTATACTGCAGAAGACACAATGCAAAAACAAAATATGAATTGGTTTGCAACAATACTTAGAGTAGTGATTTTCTTTATTATACTAACGGATCTTACCGAGTTTTCTGTTGAAGTTTTGTGTGGATGAAGTGTTCGATGATCAAGAAGGTCTCGATGTGAGAAGAAGGAAGAGAGGCAAGAGCCCAAGCTTGGGGATGCCCGAGGCACCCCAAGGAAATATTCAAGGAGACTCAAGTGTCTAAGCTTGGGGATGCCCCAGAAGGCATCCCCTCTTTCTTCAACAAGTATCGGTATGTTTTCGAATTTGTTTCGATCATGTAATATGTGCACTCTTGGAGCATCTTTTGCATTTAGTTTTCATTTTTGTTTTATGCACCATGCTGGTATGAGATGGTCCTTGGTTGATTTATAGAATGCGCTATGCACTTCCCTTATATCTTTTGAGTATGGCTTTATAGAATGCTTCATGTGCTTCGCTTATATCATTTGAAGTTTGGATTGCCTGTTTCTCTTTACATAGAAAACCACCATTTGTAGAATTCTCTTTTGCTTCACTTATATTTGTTAGAGCGTGGGTGAGGGGAGTCCTGGATTAGGGGGTGCCTGGATAGCCGAACTATACCTTCGACCGGACTCCTGGACTATGAAGATACAAGATTGAAGACTTCGTCCCGTGTCCGGAAGGGACTTTCCTTGGCGTGGAAGGCAAGCTTGGCGATACGGATATGTAGATCTCCTACCATTGTAACCGACTCTGTGTAACCCTAGCCCTCTCCGGTGTCTATATAAACCGGAGGGTTTTAGTCCATAGGAGGAACAACAATCATACCATAGGCTAGCTTCTAGGGTTTAGCCTCTCTGATCTCGTGGTAGATCTACTCTTCTAATACCCATATCATCAATATTAATCAAGCAGGACGTAGGGTTTTACCTCCATCAAGAGGGCCCGAACCTGGGTAAAACATCGTGTCCCCTGCCTCCTGTTACCATCCGGCCTAGACGCACAGCTCGGGACCCCCTACCCGAGATCCGCTGGTTTTGACACCGACATTGGTGCTTTCATTGAGAGTTCCTCTGTGTCGTCACTTTTAGGCCCGATGGCTTCTCCGATCATCAACAGCGATGCGATCCAGGGTGAGACTTTTCTCCCCGGACAGATCTTCGTATTCGGCGGCTTTGCACTGTGGGACAATTCGCTTGGTCATCTGGAGCAGATCGAAAGCTACGCCTGTGGCCATCAGGTCAGATTTGGAAGTTTGAACTACACGGCCGACATCCGTGGAGATTTGATCTTCGACGGATTCGAGCCACAGCCGAGCGCGCCGCACTGTCACGATGGGCATGATTTAGCTCTTCCGCCGAACAGTGCCCTGGAAGCCGCACCTGTGTCCGCTCTGACCCCTAGCTCGGAGCCGATCACACCAATCGAGGATGGGTGGTTAGACACCGCCTCGGGGGCTGCAATCTCTACGGCGGTCGAGCCGAACACCAGCCCTATTCTCTACGAAGCCCGTGACTCCAAGGAGCCGGACTCCTCTCCAGACTCCGAGCCCTCCGCGCCTCGACCGATCGAACCTGATTGGGCGCCGATCATGGAGCTCACCGCCGTGGACATCTTTCAGCACTCGCCCTTCGGCGATATTCTAAATTCACTAAAGTCTCTCTCTTTGTTAGGAGAGCCCTGGCCGGACTATGGTCAGCAAGGTTGGGATGCGGATGATGAAGAAATTCAAAGCCCACCGACCACCCACTTCGTAGCCACTATCGATGATTTAACCGACATGCTCGACTTCGACTCCGAAGACATCAACAGTATGGACGCCGATGTAGGAGACGATCAAGAACCAGCGCCTATAGGGCACTGGAAAGCCACCTCGTCGTATGATATATACATGGTGGATACCCCAAAAGAAGGCAATGGCGATGGAACAGCGGAGGATGACCCCTCCAAGAAGCATCCTAAGCGCCGGCGTCAGCGGCGCCGCTCTAAATCCCGCCAAAACAAAAACGGTGATTCCGGCACGGGAGATAATAACACCCCGGACAGTGCCGAAGACAACCACCTCCAGCAAGATTCAACACAGGAGGACAGAGAAGCCAGCCCTCATGAGAGAGCGGCGGACAGAGAGGTCGAGGACGATAATTATATGCCTCCCTCCGAAGACGAGGTAAGCCTCGACGACGACGAATTTGTCGTGCCAGAGGATCCCGTCGAACAAGAGCGTTTCAAACACAGGCTTATGGACACGGCGAGTAGCCTCAAGAAAAAACAGCAACAGCTTAGAGCTGATCAAGATTTGCTAGCCAACAGATGGACTGAAGTCCTTGCGGCCGAAGAGTATGAACTCGAACGCCCCTCCAAGAGCTTCCCAAAGCGCAGGTTTCTACCCCAATTAGAGGAGGAAGCACCTAAACCTACATCACCAGCGCATGATGCGGCCGACCGGCCACCCCGTGGCCGCGACAGAGAGGCCTCTCGGCCCTCCACTCAAGCCACACCCTAGTGCCGCTCAAAAAATACCAAGGCATGGGAAAATGTGCCAGACCTGCGAGACATATTAGAGGACAAGGCAAGGCAAACAAGATCGATCTACGGATCACGTGGGTGCCCCACGGCATGAGACGGTACTCGTCACGCCGGATACAGTAAATCTGGTCGGGCTGAACACAGTAGACAAAGCTCGTTTGAGTTGCGTCGTGATATAGCCCAATACAGAGGCGCCGCACACCCACTATGCTTCACAGATGAAGTAATGGATCATCAAATCCCCGAGGGTTTCAAACCCGTGAACAACGAATCATACGATGGCACAACAGATCCTGCGGTATGGATCGAGGACTATCTCCTTCATATCCACATGGCCCGCGGTGATGACCTACACGCTATCAAATACCTCACACTCAAGCTTAAAGGACCAGCTCGGCATTGGCTTAACAGCTTGCCAGTAGAATCAATTGGTTGTTGGGAGGACCTGGAAGCCGCATTCCTCGACAATTTCCAGGGCACTTATGTGCGACCACCAGACGCCAATGACCTAAGCCACATAATTCAGCAGCCAGAGGAATCGGCCAGACAATTCTGGACACGGTTCCTAACCAAGAAAAATCAAATTGTCGACTGTCCGGACGCAGAGGCCCTAGCAGCCTTCAAGCATAACATCCGCGAGGAGTGGCTTGCACGGCACCTAGGACAGGAAAAGCCGAAATCTATGGCAGCCCTCACGACACTTATGACCCGCTTTTGCGCGGGAGAAGACAGCTGGCTAGCTCGCAGCAATAACATGACCAAGAGCCCTGGTATTCGGATACCAAGGACAGCAGTGGCAGGTCGCGTCGCAACAAGCAAAAGCGCTGCATTAACGGCGACAACGCTGAGGATACGATAGTTAATGCCGGATTCAGAGGCTCTAAACCCGGTCAGCGGAAAAAGCAATTCAAAAGAAATACTACGAGCCCGTCCAGTTTGGACCGAATACTCGACCTCTCATGCCAAATACATGGCACCCCCGAAAAACCAGCCAATCACACCAGCAGGGATTGTTGGGTGTTCAAGCAGGCAGGCAAGTTAAATGCCGAAAGCAGAGACAAGGGGCTGCATAGCGATGACAAGGAGGAGCCCCGGCCGCTGAACAACGGTGGACATAAAGGTTTTCCCCCACAAGTACAGACGGTGAACATGATATACGCAACCCACGTCCCCAAGAGGGAGCGGAAGCGTGTGCTAAGGGACGTATACGCGATGGCGCCACTCGCCCCAAAGTTCAACCCATGGTCTTCCTGCCCGATCACTTTTGATCGAAGGGACCACCCCACTAGCATCCGTCATGGCGGATTCACCGCATTGGTTCTAGACCCAATTATTGACGGATTTCACCTCACTAGAGTCCTTATGGACGGCGGCAGCAGCCTGAACCTGCTTTATCAGGATACGGTGCGGAAAATGGGCCCACCAAAACGACCTTTAAAGGCGTCATACCAGGTGTAGAAGCCAACTGTATAGGCTCAGTTACACTTGAAGTGGTCTTCGGATCTCCGGATAATTTCCGAAGCGAGGAGTTAATCTTCGACATAGTCCCGTTCCGCAGTGGCTATCACGCACTGCTCGGGCGAACCGCATTTGCCAAGTTCAATGCGCCGCACTATGCATACCTCAAGCTCAAGATGTCAGGCCCTCGAGGCATCATCACGGTCAATGGAAACACCGAACGCTCTCTCCGAACGGAGGAGCATACGTTGGCTATCGCAGCGGAAGTACAAAGCAGCCTCTCAAGGCAATTCTCCAGTCCGGCCATTAAACGTCTGGACACCGTCAAGCGCGCCTGGAGTAACCTACACCAAGACCGCCCGGCACGTTCAGAGCAAGCGTAACAATGCGGCCCCAACCCCAGCCCTCGCGAACTTGCGAAACCAGTGCTGCGCGTACATAACTACGCTCTGGAAATACCATGGGCACAGGGGGAGGGGCACCATCACGGCACACCCAAAACGCGGCTTAAACCGCACTAGGGGCTGCCGATTTCTTAATTTTCTCTTATTTTCAGGACTCCATTCTTCGGAAGGCTTGTCCGGCAGTACAATTACCGCAAAAACGATACAACCAGGGAAGCAGAAAGGTACGCCGCACTACGGAACTCTAAGGTTGTCTCTATGACGAGCAGTATACCTGTTCCGCATAATATTCCACAGCTCGCCCCTGGAAAGGACATATTTGATAGTCCCATCTTTTGCTTATCGCACTATTTGTATCGTCCTGCTTTGATCGCAGCCTTTTTTAAATAAACAATGCATAGCTTCCGTCTATTATTGCATTACTCTTTTTTACGAATGTATATTCATTAATGACATGTTGCACCCATACACTTTGGTACGGCCAATACGCCAGGGGCTTAAGTACCCCACAACATGGTGTAAGCAGTCCGAACACTTTCACAAGTGCGGCACCCCGAACTTATAGCATTATATGCATCGGCTCCGAATCATGTCTTGGGTCAATAGTTGGGTTTGCCCGGCTCCTATGTTTTGGTACCTTACGTTCCGTTATATCGGCTAAGGTAGCACTAGGAGAACTACTGCGATTGTGCCCCAGTTGAGCTGGGCTAAGTACCTCAGTAGAGAATGTTGGGTTTCATAGTAATTTCAAAAAAATTCCTACGCACACGCAAGATCATGGTGATGCATAGCAACAAGAGGGGGAGTATGATCTACATACCTAGTAGATCGACAACGGAAGCGTTTGGTTGATGTAGTCGTACGTCTCCACGATCCGACCGATCAAGCACCGAAACTACGGCACCTCCGAGTTCTAGCACACGTTCAGCTCGATGACGATCCCCGGACTCCGATCCAGCAAAGTGTCGGGAAAAAGTTCCGTCAGCACGACGGCGTGGTGACGATCTTGACGTACTACTGCTGCAGGGCTTCGCCTAAGCACCGCTACAATATTATCGAGAACTATGGTGGCTGGGGGCGCCGCACACGGCTAAGGAATAGATCACGTGGATCAACTTGTGTGTCTCTGGGGTGCCCCTGCCTTTGTATATAAAGGACTAAAGGGGGGAAGGCTGGCCGGCCAAGGAGGGCGCGCCAGGAGAGTCCTACTCCCTCTGGGAGTAGGATTCCCCTCCGCAATCCTAGTTGGAATAGGATTCGCGGAGGGGGGAAAGAGAGAGAGGAGCCGACCCCCTCTCCTTTTCCTATTCGGACTAAGGGAGGGGAGGGGCGCGCGGCCCATGTAGGGCTGCCTCTTCTCTTTTCCACTAAGGCCCATCATGGCCCATTTAGCTCCCGGGGGGTTCCGGTAACCTCCCGGTACTCCGGTAAAATCCCGATTTCACCCGAAACACTTCCGGTATCCAAACATAGGCTTCCAATATATCAATCTTTATGTCTCGACCATTTCGAGACTCCTCGTCATGTCCGTGATCACATCTTGGACTCCGAACAAACTTTGGTACATCAAAATGTATAAACTCATAATATAACTGTCATCGTAACCTTAAGCGTGCGGACCCTACGAGTTCGAGAACAATGTAGACATGACCGAGAAATGTCTCCGGTCAATAACCAATAGCGGAACCTGGATGCTCATATTTGCTCCTACATATTCTATGAAGATCTTTATCGGTCAGACCGCACAACAACATACGTTGTTCCCTTTGTCATCGGTATGTTACTTGCCCGAGATTCGATCGTCGGTATCTTAATACCTAGTTCAATCTCGTTACCGGCAAGTCTCTTTACTCATTCCGTAATACATCATCTCACAACTAACTCATTAGTTGCAATGCTTGCAAGGCTTATGTGATGTGCATTACCGAGAGGGCCCAGAGATACCTCTCCGACAACCGGAGTGACAAATCCTAATCTCGAAATACGCCAACCCAACATGTACCTTTGGAGACACCTGTAGAGCTCCTTTATAATCACCCAGTTACGTTGTGACGTTTGGTAGCACACAAAGTGTTCCTCCGGCAAACGGGAGTTGCATAATCTCATAGTCATAGGAACATGTATAAGTCATGAAGAAAGCAATAGCAACATACTAAACGATCGGGTGCTAAGCTAATGGAATGTGTCATGTCAATCACACCATTCTCCTAATGATGTGATCCCGTTAATCAAATAACAACTCTTTTGTTTATGGTTAGGAAGCATAACCATCTTCGATTAACGAGCTAGTCAAGTAGAGGCATACTAGTGACACTATGTTTGTCTATGTATTCACACAAGTATTATGTTTCCGGTTAATACAATTCTAGCATGAATAATAAACATTTATCATGATATAAGGCAATAAATAATAGCTTTATTATTGCCTCTAGGGCATATTTCCTTCAGTCTCCCACTTGCACTGGAGTCAATAATCTAGTTCACATCGCCATGTGATTTAACAGCAATAGTTCACATCACCATGTGATTAACACCCATAGTTCACATCGATATGTGATCAACACCCAAAGGGTTTACTAGAGTCAGTAATCTAGTTCACATCGCTATGTGATTAACACCCAAAGAGTACTAAGGTGTGATCATTTTTTGCTTGTGAGATAATTTTAGTCAACGGGTCTATCACATTCAGATCCGTAAGTATTTTGCGAATTTCTATGTCAACAATGCTCTGCACGGAGCTACTCTAGCTTATTGCTCCCACTTTCAATATGTATCCAGATTGAGACTTAGAATCATCTGGATCAGTGTCAAAAACTTGCATCGACGTAACCCTTTACGACGAACCTCTTTGTCACGTCCATAATCGAGAAACATATGCTTATTTCACTAAGGATAATTCTGACCACTATCTAGTGATCTACTCCTAGATCACTATTGTACTCCCTTGCCAAATCAGTGCAGGGTATACAATAGATCTGGTACACAGTATGACATACTTTATAGAACCTATGGCCAAGGCATAGGGAATGACTTTCATTCTCTTTCTATCTTCTGCCGTGGTCGGGCTTTGAGTCTTACTCAACTTCACACCTTGTAATACAGGCAAGAACTCTTTCTTTGACTGCTCCATTTTGAACTACTTCAAAATCTTGTCAAGGTATGTACTCATTGAAAAAACTTATCAAGCGTCTTGATCTATCTCTATAGATCTTGATACTCAATATGTAAGCAGCTTTACCGAGGTCTTTCTTTGAAAAACTCCTTTCAAATATTCCTTTATGCTTTCCAGAAAATTATACATTATTTCCGATCAACAATATGTTGTTCACATATACTTATCAGAAATGTTGTTGTGCTCCCACTCACTTTCTTGTAAATACAGGCTTCACCGCAAGTCTGTATAAAACTATATGCTTTGATCAACTTATCAAAGCTTATATTCCAACTCCGAGATTCTTGCACCAGTCCATAGATGGATCGCTGGAGCTTGCATATTTAGTTAACACCTTTAGGATCGACAAAACCTTCTAGTTGCATCGTATACAACTCTTCTTTAGTAAATCCATTAAGGAATGTAGTTTTGTTTATCCATTTGCCAGATTTCATAAAATGCGGCAATTTCTAACATGATTCGGACAGACTTAAGCATAGATACGAGTGAGAAAATCTCATCGTAGTCAACACCTTGAACTTGTCGAAAACCTTTTGCGACAATTCTAGCTTTGTAGATAGTAACACTACTATCAGCGTCCGTCTTCCTCTTGAAGATCCATTTATTTTCTATGGCTTGCCGCTCATCGGGCAAATCCATCAAAGTCCATACTTTGTTCTCATACATGGATCATATCTCAGATTTCATGGCCTCAAACCATTTCGCGGAATCTGGGCTCATCATCGCTTCCTCATAGTTCGCAAGTTCGTCATGGTCTAGTAACATGACTTCCAGAACAGGATTACCGTACCACCTGGTGCGGATCTCACTCTGGTTTACCTACGAGATTTGGTAGTAACTTGATCTGAAGTTACATGATCATCATGATTAGCTTCCTCACTAATTGGTGTAGTAGTCACAGGAACAGATTTCTGTGATGAACTACTTTCCAATAAGGGAGCAGGTACATTTACCTCATCAAGTTCTACTTTCCTCCCACTTACTTCTTTCGAGAGAAACTCCTTCTCTAGAAAAACTCCGAATTTAGCAACAAAAGTCTTGCCTTCGGATTTGTGATAGAAGGTGTACCCAACAGTCTCCTTTGGGTATCCTATGAAGACATATTTCTCCGATTTGGGTTTGAGCTTATTAGGATGAAACTTTTTCATATAAGCATCACAACCCCAAACTTTAAGAAACGACAACTTTGGTTTCTTGCCAAACCACAGTTCAGATTGTGTCATCTCAACGGACTTAGATGGTGCCCTATTTAACGTGAATGCAGCTGTCTCTAATGCATAACCCCAAAACGATAGTGGTAGATCGGTAAGAGACATCATAGATCGCACCATATCTAATAAAGTACGGTCATGACATTCGGACACACCATTACACTATGGTGTTCCAGGTGGCGTGAGTAGTGAAACTATTTCACATTGTTTTAATTGAAGACCAAACTCGTAACTCAAATATTTTACCTCTGTGATCATATCATAGAAACTTTTATTTTCTTGTCACGATGATTTTCCACTTCACTCTGAAATTCTTTGAACTTTTCAAATATTTCAGACTTGTGTTTCATTAAGTAGATATACCCATATCTGCTCAAATCATCTGTGAAGGTCAGAAAATAATGATACCCGCCGCGAGCCTCAACACTCATCGGATCTCATACATCAGTATGTATTATTTCCAATAAGTCAGTTGCTCACTCCATAGTTCCGGAGAACGGCGTTTTAGTCATCTTGCCCATGAGGCATGGTTCACAAGCATCAACTGATTCATAATCAAGTGATTCCAAAAACCCATTAGCATGGAGTTTCTTCATGCGCTTTACACCAATATGACCTAAACGGCAGTGCCACAAATAAGTTGCACTATCATTATTAACTTTGCATCTTTTGGTTTCAATATTATGATTATGTGTATCACTATGATCGAGATCCAACGAACTATTTTCATTGGGTGTGTAACCATATAAGGTTTTATTCATGTAAGCAGAACAACAATTTATTCTCTTACTTAAATGAATAACCGTATTACAATAAACATGATCAAATCATATTCATTCTCAACGCAAACACCAAATAACACTTATTCAGGTTCAACACTAATCCCGAAAGTATAGGGAGTGTGCGATGATGATCATATCAATCTTGGAACCACTTCCAACACACATCGTCACTTCACCCTTAACTAGTCTCTGTTTATTCTGCAACTCCCGTTTCGAGTTACTAATCTTAGCAACTGAACTAGTATCAAATACTGAGGGGTTGCTATAAACACTAGTAAAGTACACATCAATAACATGTATATCAAATATACTTATGTTCACTTTGCCATCCTTCTTATCTGCCAATCACTTGGGGTAGTTCCGCTTCCAGTGACCAGTCCCTTTGTAGTACAAACACTTAGTCTCGGGCTTAGGACCAGACTTGGGCTTCTTCACTTGAGCAGCAACTTGCTTGCTGTTCTTCTTGAAGTTCCCCTTCTTCCCTCTGCCCTTTTCTTGAAACTAGTGGTCTTGTCTACCATCAACACTTGATGTTTTTCTCAATTTCTACCTTCGTCAATTTCCGCATTACGAAGAGCTTGGGAATCGTTTCTGTTATCCCTTGCATATCATAGTTCATCACGAAGTTCTACTAACTTGGTGATGGTGACTAGAGAATTCTGTCAATCACTATCTTATCTGGAAGATTAACTCCCACTTAATTCAAGCGATTGTAGTACTCAGACAATCTGAGCACATGCTCACTAGTTGAGCGATTCTCCTCCATCTTTTGGCTATAGAACTTGTTGGAGACTTCATATCTCTCAACTCGGTATTTGCTTGAAATATTAACTTCAACTCCTGGAACATCTCATATGCTCCATGACGTTCAAAACGTCTTTGAAGTCCCGATTCTAAGCCATTAAGCATGGTGCACTAAACTATCAAGTAGTTATCATATTGAGCTAGCCAAACGTTCATAATGTCTGCATCTGCTCCTGCAATAGGTCCGTCACCTAGCGGTGCATCAAGGACATAATTCTTCTGTGCAGCAATGAGGATAAACCTCAGATCACGGATCCAATCCGCATCATTGCTACTAACATCTTTCAACACAATTTTTCTCTAGGAACATATCAAAATAAACACAGGGAAGCAACAACGCGAGCTATTGATCTACAACATAATTTGCAAAATACTACTAGGACTAAGTTCATAATAAATTTAAGTTCAATTAATCATATTACTTAAGAACTCCCACTTAGATAGACATCCCTCTAATCCTCTAAGTGATCACGTGATCCAAATCAACTAAACCATGTCCGATCATCACGTGAGATGGATTAGTTTCAATGGTGAACATCACTATGTTGATCATATCTACTATATGATTCACGCTCGACCTTTCGGTCTCCATGTTCCGAGGCCATATCTGTATATGCTTGGCTCGTCAAGTATAACCTGAGTATTCCGCGTGTGCAACTGTTTTGCACCCGTTGTATTTGAACGTAGAGCCTATCACACCCGATCATCACGTGGTGTCTCAGCATGAAGAACTTTCGCAATGGTGCATACTCAGGGAGAACACTTCTTGATAATTAGTGAGAGATCGTCTTAAAATGCTACCGTCAAACTAAGCAAAATAAGATGTATAAAAGATAAACATCATATGCAATTAAAATATGTGACATGATATGGCCATCATCATCTTGTGCCTTTGATCTCAATCTCCAAAGTACTGTCATGATCTCTATCGTCACAGGCATGACACCATGATCTCCATCATCTTGATCTATATCAATGTGTCGTCACACGGTCGTCTCGCCAACTATTGCTCTTGCAACTATTGCTATCGCATAGCGATAAAGTAAAGCAATTATTTGGCGCTTGCATCTTATGCAATAAAGAGACAACCATAAGGCTTTTGCCAGTTGCCGATAACTTTAACAAAACATGATCATCTCATACAACAACTTATATCTCATCACATTTTGACCATATCACATCACAACATGCCTTGCAAAAATAAGTTAGACGTCCTCTACTTTGTTGTTGCAAGTTTTACGTGGCTGCTACGGGCTTAAGCAAGAACCAGTCTTACCTACGCATCAAAACCACAACGATAGTTTGTCAAGTTGGTGTTGTTTTAACCTTCGCAAGGACCGGGCGTAGCCACACTCGGTTCAACTAAAGTTGGAGAAACTGTCACCCGCTAGCCACCTTTGTGCAAAGAACGCCGGGAGAACCGGTCTCGCCTAAGCGTACGCGTAATGTCGGTCCGGGCCGCTTCGTCCAACAATACCGCCGAACCAAAGTATGACATGCTGGTAAGCAGTATGACTTATATCGCCCACAACTCACTTGTGTTCTACTCGTGCATATAACATCAACATATAAAACCTAGGCTCTGATACCACTGTTGGGTTTCGTAGTAATTTCAAAAAAATTCCTACGCACACGCAAGATCATGGTGATGCATAGCAACGAGAGGGGGCGTATGATCTACATACCTAGTAGATCGACAACGGAAGCGTTTGGTTGATGTAGTCGTACGTCTCCATGATCCGACCGATCAAGCACCGAAACTACGGCACCTCCGAGTTCTAGCACACGTTCAGCTCGATGACGATCCCCGGACTCCGATCCAGCAAAGTGTCGGGGAAGAGTTCCGTCAGCACGACGGCGTGGTGACGATCTTGACGTACTACTGCTGCAGGGCTTCGCCTAAGCACCGCTACAATATTATCGAGGACTATGGTGGCTGGGGGCGCCGCACACGGCTAAGGAATAGATCACGTGGATCAACTTGTGTGTCTCTGGGGTGCCCCTACCTCTGTATATAAAGGACTAAAGGGGGGAAGGCTGGCCGGCCAAGGAGGGCGCGCCAGGAGAGTCCTACTCCCTCTGGGAGTAGGATTCCCCTCCCCAATCCTAGTTGGAATAGGATTCGCGGAGGGGGGAAAAGAGAGAGAGGGGCCGGCCCCCTCTCCTTGTCCTATTCGGACTAAGGGAGGGGAGGGGCGCGCGGCCCATGTAGGGCTGCCTCTTCTCTTTTCCACTAAGGCCCATCATGGCCCATTTAGCTCCCGGGGGTTCCGGTAACCTCCCGGTACTCCGGTAAAATCCCGATTTCACCCGGAACACTTCCGGTATCCAAACATAGGCTTACAATATATCAATCTTTATGTCTCGACCATTTTGAGACTCCTCGTCATTTCCGTGATCACATCCTGGACTCCGAACAAACTTCGGTACATCAAAATGTATAAACTCATAATATAACTGTCACCGTAACCTTAAGCGTGCGGACCCTACGGGTTCGAGAACAATGTAGACATGACCGAGACATGTCTTCGGTCAATAACCAATAGCGGAACCTGGATGCTCATATTGGCTCCTACATATTCTACGAAGATCTTTATCGGTCAGACCGCACAACAACATACGTTGTTCCCTTTGTCATCGGTATGTTACTTGCCCGAGATTCGATCGTCGGTATCTTCATACCTAGTTCAATCTCGTTATCGGCAAGTCTCTTTACTCGTTCCGTAATACATCATCTCACAACTAACTCATTAGTTGCAATGCTTGCAAGGCTTATGTGATGTGCATTACCGAGAGGGCCCAGAGATACCTCTCCGACAATCAGAGTGACAAATCCTAATCTCGAAATACGCCAACCCAACATGTACCTTTGGAGACACCTGTAGAGCTCCTTTATAATCACCCAGTTACGTTGTGACGTTTGGTAGCACACAAAGTGTTCCTCCGGCAAACGGGAGTTGCATAATCTGATAGTCATAGGAACATGTATAAGTCATGAAGAAAGCAATAGCAACATACTAAACGATCGGGTGCTAAGCTAATGGAATGGGTCATGTCAATCACATCATTCTCCTAATGATGTGATCCCATTAATCAAATAACAACTCTTTTGTTTATGGTTAGGAAACATAACCATCTTCGATTAACGAGCTAGTCAAGTAGAGGCATACTAGTGACACTATGTTTGTCTATGTATTCACATAAGTATTATGTTTCCGGTTAATACAATTCTAGCATGAATAATAAACATTTATCATGATATGAGGAAATAAATAATAGCTTTATTATTGCCTCTAGGGCATATTTCCTTCAGAGAAAGCTAAAACTGACCGTCATGATGAGGCGAGAGTTGGTCGCTGTTCGAGAGGTTTTCGAGTCCCTAAAGACTTATGCCGCTTAGAGCGAGGAGTCGGCTTTGTCCGGCCTAGGCGTGGATAGCGCCCCGAACTCGGTCTTCCGAACACTAGGGGCTTCGCCGAAATTTAAAATTATAGAATTCTATGGCTAAGTGAGAGTGTTCAAGCATTATAGTCCGATTGCCTTGTTCGTTGCGTTGAGCGCCTCCCTCGAAGGACCCAAGAATGGGAAAAAGAGCGCTCATGTTTATCCCGAACACCCCAGCACTTGTGCCATGGGGGCAGAAGCCGACGACTCGCCATCTCTCAAATTTGATAAACGGCCACACAGAAGGTAATATTTTAAATTCAAAAGGCATTGCTTAGCGCACATGAACAAGTTTTCAGCGCACAGGACAAAACGAGCAAGTTTACTGAAAAATTACATTCATGGAACATTCATCCGCCACAAGGCGGGCACCCTTCAGAACGCCCTCATAATACATCTCAGGCTTGCGATGCTCCTTGCCCGGCGGTGGCCCATCCTTCACAAGCTTCTCAGCATCCAGCTTGCCCCAGTGCACCTTCGCACAGGCAAGCGCCCTACGGGCACCCTCGATGCATACGGAGCGCTTGTTGACTTCGAGCCTTGGACAGACCTCCACCAGCCGCCTCACCAGCCCGAAGTAGCTCCCAGGCATGGCCTCTCTAGGCCATAGCTGGACCATGAGGCCCTTCATGGCCTGTTCGGCCACCTTATGGAGCTTGACCAGCTGTTTTAGCTGGTCGCTTAAGGGCACCGGGTGTTCGGCCTCAGCATACTAAGACCAGAACACCTTCTCCGTCGAGCTTCCCTCCTCGGCTCGGTAGAAGGCGGCGGCATCTGACACGCTACGGGGCAAGTCTGCAAATGCTCCTGGAGAGCTCCGGATTCGGGTAAGTGACAAGTAATTCACTTTTACGTGCTTGCTTTGCATAAAGAATGTCTTACCCGCCGCTATCTTTTTTATTGCCTCAACCTCTTGTAGGGCCTTCTGGGCTTCGGCCTTGGCAGACTTGGCATCTTCAATGGCCGCCGCGAGCTCAGACTCTCGCATCTTCGAGTCAAGCTCCAAACTGTCATGTTTTTTCATGAGAGCCTGGAGCTCTTGCTGCACCTCGCCAACCTGCGTCTCATGCTTCTCCCGCTCGATGCGCTCCGTGGCCGCCCTCTTTTCGTCCTCGGATAGCACTTGCTTAAGGGTCGCCACCTCAGTTGTGGCCCCTACAATAGCCGCGTTAATCCTGTCACTTTTTGCAATTGCACCTTTCACATATTTCAATAAGGTATTCCTTACCTTCCTTCTCCTCGAGCCGCTGCTTGGCTAGGCCGAGCTCTTGCTCGGACCGCTCGAGGTTCTGCTTCAGCGTATCCACCTCCGCAGTCAGTGCGGCGGAGACCAGCAGCGAAGCCTGCATACGCATATTGACTTGTTTATGTTAGACTCTTGCGAATGTTATTAGATCCTCTATTCGGCTTTTCTTTCCGAACGCCGAACAGAGCATCAGGGGCTACTGTCTATGCGGTAATATTTTTACATATTCTTTACTTACCTCAAAGCCTGTTAGAAGGCTGGCACATGCTTCAGTCAGTCCGCTCTTGGCGGACTGAACCTTCTGGATCACCGCACTCATAATACTGCGGTGCTCCTTGTCGATGGAGGCACCGTTAAGCGTCTCCAGCAATTTGTTCGGTGCCTCTGGTTGGACGGAGGTCACCGGCTCGTTAGGCTTGCTCCTCTTGGAAGGAGGCTGCCTACCGGAGTCCGGAACCGTTGAAGGTTCCGGCGCGGTGTCCGGCTCAAGGCCGGACTTGGAGCCCTTGGGGGTTCTATCCCCTTTACGCCTGGAGTCTGGGAGGTTGCCTTGCGGCGCCTCCAGGACCACCTCCTCCTGGCTTGGAACCGGTTGGGACGCCATCTCGGCGCCGTCCGTAGGGTAGGGGGAGGAAGCCGTCGGAAGCGAATTCACATCCGACGAATCCAGGGAGCCGCTCGACGACTCGTCGAGCCCGGCCTTCGGCGGACTGCACAATCATGTTTGACGTAAGGAAAAGCTGTGCAATGGGGGAGTACTATGAATCACTCTGGTATACGGATACTTACGATCTTGCCAGGGGCATGGCCCTGTGCGGCCACTCCTATTCACCGTCGTCGGTGTTGGTGGAGTAGTCCGGAGGAGGGGTCTTCCCCCTCTTGGACCCTTCGGCCTCCCCGGTTGGGGCGGACTTCCTTTTCTTCCCTCCCCTCGCTGGAGGGGGAGAGGTCTCTTCTTCCTCCTCCTCGTCTTCATGGGAGGAGTGCGCCTTGGAGTCGTCGGATGATGAATCCGACACCTCCTGGCGCCGGGCACTCTTTCGAGTCCCCGTGGCCTTCTTCTTGGCCTTCTTCTCCGGCACCACGTAGGGTGGCGGAGCCAGCAGCTTCGCCAAGCGAGCGTCCGCTGGGCCTTCGGGCAAAGGAGCCGGATAGTTGATCTGTCCGGACGTCTCCTGCTAATCCTGTCAAAGGTAAGGGAGCTTAGATCCCGCATGGAATCAAACTATGAAAATCTAATACCCTGTAAAAGGTAAAAACAGCTTACCAGACGAGCGTGACGCTGCATTCTCAATCCGCGATCCTCGATAGCGGATGCGGGGGCCTCGGCGCCCTTGAAAAGCACCTTCCAGGCATCTTCGTATGTCGTGTCGAAGAGCCTGCTCAGAGTTCGGTGCCACGCCGGGTCAAACTCCCACAGGCTGAAAGCCCGTTGTTGACACGGGAGGATCCGGCGGATGAGCATAACCTGGACTACGTTGACAAGTTTGAGCTTCCTGTCCACCAGGGTTTGGACGCATGTTTGGAGTCCAATCAGCTCTCCTTTTTTACCCCATGACAGGCCCGTCTCTTTCCAGGAGGCGAGCCGCATAGGGGGTCCGGATTGGAACTCGGGGGCTGCGACCCATTCATGATCGCGCGGCTCGGTGATGTAAAACCACCCCGACTGCCACCCCTTTAGGGGTTCCACGAAGGAGCCCTCGAACCATAGGACGTTGGGCATCTTGCCCACCATGGCGCCTCCGCATTCCGCTTGGGTGCCGCGCACCACCTTCGGCTTGACATTGAAAGTCTTGAGCCATAGGCCGAAATGGGGGCGGATGCGGAAGAAAGCCTCGCACACGACGATAAACACCGAGATGTTGAGGACAAAGTTCGGGGCCACATCATGGAAATCCAGGCCATAGTAGAAGATGAGCCCCCGGACAAATGGGTGGAGAGGGAAGCCCAGTCCGCAGAGGAAATGGGGGAGGAACACCACCCTCTCATGGGGCCTAGGGGTGGGGATGAGCTGCCCCTCTTCGGGAAGCCGGTGCGCAATGTCGTTAGACAAGTATCCGGCCTTCCTCAGTCTTTTGATGTGTCCTTCCGTGACGGAGGAGACCATCCACTTGCCTCCCGCTCCGGACATGGCTGGAGAAGGTTGAGGTGGGGTGTGCGGACTTGGGCGCTGGAGCTCGAGTGCACGGAAATGGATAGGCAAAGGAGGAAGAAGGCGTGGATGAAAAGGTGGATCCTTATCCCCTTATATGGGCGGACGCGACTATGCGCCCCCACCAGCCTGGTAAAACTCGCTTATCTCCCAAGCGTCGTAGTCAATGGCGCGGTTGGGTTACCCACACCCGTATTGATGAGAATCCCGAAATAAGGGGACACGATCTCTGCTTTAACAAGACGTGCCAAGGAAACTGCCTCGCTAAACGCGCTGAGGTGGGACAGTAAAACGATTTGACTAAAGACTTGGCCGTGGTGTGATGTCACGCTATGGAATACGTCAGCAGATTAGATTTGTGTAAATATTATTCTCTCTATGGCAATATGTGGAAACTTATTTTGCAGAGCTGGACACTACCTTTGTGTTCAAAATCTTCTATGAAGTATTTGGAGGAGGAACCCGCCTTGCAATGCCGAAGACAATCTGCGCGCCAGACTCGTCGTCATTGAAGCCTGGTTCAGGGGCTACTGAGGGAGTCCTGGATTAGGGGGTGTCCGGATAGCCGGACTATACCTTCGGCCGGACTCCTGGACTATGAAGATACAAGATTGAAGACTTCGTCCCGTGTCCGGAAGGGACTTTCCTTGGCGTGGAAGGCAAGCTTGGCGATACGGATATGTAGATCTCCTACCATTGTAACCGACTCTGTGTAACCCTAGCCCTCTCCGGTGTCTATATAAACTAGAGGGTTTTAGTCCATAGGAGGAACAACAATCATACCATAGGCTAGCTTCTAGGGTTTAGCCTCTCTGATCTCGTGGTAGATCTACTCTTCCTATACCCATATCATCAATATTAATCAAGCGGGATGTAGGGTTTTACCTCCATCAAGAGGGCCCGAACCTGGGTAAAACATCGTGTCCCCTGCCTCCTGTTACCATCCGGCCTAGACGCACAGTTCGGGACCCCCTACCCGAGATCCGCCGGTTTTGACACCGACTATGGGCATATCTTTTGTAGAAAGAATTAAACCCTCTTGCTTCACTTATATCTATTTAGAGAGATGACATGAATTGGTCATTCACATGGTTAGTCATAAAATCCTACATAAAACTTGTAGATCACTGAATATGATATGTTTGATTCCTTGCAATAGTTTTGCGATATAAAGATGGTGATATTAGATTCTTGCTAGTGGGTAGTTGTGGATTAGTAGAAATACTTGTGTTGAGGTTTGTGATTCCCGTAGCATGCACGTATGGTGAACCGTGATGTAATGAAGTCGGAGCATGAGGTATTTATTGATTGTATTCCTTATGAGTGGTGGTCGGGGACGAGCGATGGTCTTTTCCTACCAATCTATCCCCCTAGGGGCATGCGTAGTAGTACTTTGCTTCGAGGGCTAATAAACTTTTGCAATAAGTATGTGAGTTCTTTATGACTAATGTAGAGTCCATGGATTATACGCACTCTCTGCCTTCCATCATTGCTAGCCTCTCTAGTATCGCGCAACTTTCGCCGGTACCATAAACCCACCATATACCTTCTTCAAAACAGCCACCATACCTACCTATTATGTCATTTCCATAGCCATTCCGAGATATATTGCCATGCAACCTCCATCATCATCATATACAGGACTTGAGCATTCATTGTCATATTGCTTTGGATGATCGTAAGATAGCTAGCATGATATTTTTATGGCTTGTCCATTTTTTGATGTCATTGCTATGCTAGATCATTGCACATCCCGGTACACCGCCGGAGGCATTCATATAGAGTCATATCTTTGTTCTAGATATCGAGTTGTAATATTGAGTTGTAAGTAAATAAAAGTGTGATGATCATCATTAATAGAGCATTGTCCCAAAAAAAGAAAGGCCAAAAAAAGGAAAGGCCAAATAAAAAAGAAAGGCAAAAAAATAAAAAATAAGGCCAAATAAAAAAATCAAAAAATAAAAAATAAAAGGGCAATGTTACTATCCTTTTACTACACTTGTGCTTCAAAGTAGCACCATGTTCTTCATATAGAGAGTCTCTTGAGTTATCACTTTCATATACTAGTGGGAATTTTCATTATAGAACTTGGCTTGTATATTCCGATGATGGGCTTCCTCAAATGCCCGAGGTCTTCATGAGCAAGCAAGTTGGTTGCACACCCACTTAGTTTTCAGTCTGAGCTTTAATACACTTATAGCTCTTAGTGAATCCATTGCATGGCAATCCCTACTCACTCACATTGATATCTATTGATGGGCATCTCCATATCCCATTGATATGCCTAGTTGATGTGAGACTATCTTCTCCTTTTTGTCTTCTCCATAACCACCATTCTATTCCACCTATAGTGCTATATCCATGGCTCACGCTCATGTATTGCGTTAGGGTTGAAAATGCTGAAGCGAGTTAAAAAGTATGAACCAATTGCTCGGCTTGTCATCGGGGTTGTGCATGATGTGAATATTTTGTGTGGTGAAGATGGAGCATAGCCAGACTATATGATTTTGTAGGGATAGCTTTCTTTGGACTTGTTATTTTTAAAAAACATGATTGCTTTATTAGTGGGCTTGAAGTATTATTATTTTTATGTCAAATGATAGACTATTTCTGTGAATCACTTGTGTCTTAATATTCATGCCATTATTAGATATGTGATCAAGATTATGCTAGGTAGCATTCCAGATCAAAAATTATTATTTTTTATCATTTACCTACTCGAGGACGAGCAGGAATTAAGCTTGGGGATGCTGATACGTCTCCGTCGTATCTATAATTTTTGATTGTTCCATGCCAATATTCTACAACTTTCATATACTTTTGACAACTTTTTATACTATTTTTGGGACTAACATATTGATCTAGTGCCCAGTGCCAGTTCCTGTTTGTTGCATGTTTTTTGTTTCGCAGAATATCCATATCAAACGGAGTCCAAAGGGGATAAAAACTGACGGATATTTTTTGGAATATATATGATTTTTGGAAATAAAAATCCACGCGAGACGGTGCCCGAGGGGGCCACGAGGCAGGGGGGCGCCCCAGGGGGGCACGTGCGCCCTGACCCTTGTGGACACCTCGTAAGGTGGTTGGTGCCCTTCTTTTGCCGCAAGAAAGCTAATATCCGGATAGAGATTGTGTTAAAATTTCAGCCCAATCGGAGTTACAGATCTCTGGGAATATAAGAAACGGTGAAAGGGAAGAATCTGGGAACGCAGAAACAGAGAGAGACAGAGAGACAGATCCAATCTCGGAGGGTCTCTCGCCCCTCCCATGCCATGGAGACCAAGGACCAGAGGGGAAACCCTTCTACCATCTAGGGAGGAGATGAAGGATGAAGAAGAAGGATGGGGACTCTCTCCCCCTCGCTTCCGGTGGCACCGGAGTGCCACCGGGGGCCATCATCATCACCGCAATCTTCACCAACAACTTCACCGCCATCATCACCAACTCTTCCCCCCTCTATGCAGCAGTGTAACCTCTCTCTTACCCGCTGTAATCTCTACTTAAATATGATGCTCAACGCTATATATTATTTCCAAATGATGTATGGCTATCCTATGATGTTTGAGTAGATCCGTTTTGTCCTATGGACTATTTGATGATCAAGATTGGTTTGAGTTGCATGTTTTATTATTGGTGCTATCCTATGGTGCTCTCCGTGTCGCGCAAGCGTGAGGGATCCCCACTATAGGGTGTTGCAATACGTTCATGATTTGCTTATAGTGGGTTGTGTGAGTGACTGAAACACAAACCCGAGTAAGGGGGTTGTTGCGTATGGGATAAAGAGGACTTGATGCTTTAATGCTATGGTTGTGTTTTACCTTAATGATCTTTAGTAGTTGCGGATGCTTGCTAGAGTTCCAATCATAAGTGCATATGATCCAAGTAGAGAAAGTTTGTTAGATTATGCCTCTTCCTCATATAAAATTGCAATAATGATTACCGGTCTAGTTATCGATTGCCTAGGGACTAATAACTTTCTCGTAACATCAAGCTCTCTACTAAACCCAACTTAGTTGTGTCTTTATCTAAACAGCCCCTACTTTTTATTTACGTAATCATTATTATCTTGCAAACCTATCCAACAACACCTATAAAGTACTTCTAGTTTCATACTTGTTCTACGTAAAGCGAACGTCAAGCGTGCGTAGAGTTGTATCGGTGGTCGATAGAACTTGAGGGAATATTTGTTCTGCCTTTAGCTCCTCGTTGGGTTCGACACTCTTACTTATCGAAAACTGTTGTGATCCCCTATACTTGTGGGTTATCAGGCATCCCCAAGATTAGGGTCTTGTAACCTCTGATTCTCCTCATATCGACATCTCACACAAAACTTGAAAACTTCAATCAAACAAAACTTAACGGAACTTCGTGAGATAGGTTAGTATGAGAAAGAGCAAACCATTTCACTTTGGTACTGTCAAAGACAAGATTCATAATTGTTTCCACACAATTCCTATTGTATCATATCATTTCCACAATTTATATTGAGAAATATAAGCCATAGAAACTCGAAAACAACCAAACTATGCATTGAAAACAGAATCTGTCAAAAACAGAATAGTCTGTAGTAATTTGTACTCCAACCATACTTATGCTACTCCAAAAATTCTAAAAAATAGGAAAATCTTCTATTAATCTTCTTCAAAAAGAATCAGAATTTTATCATGCTTCTGTTAAAAATGATAATTGTTTTCCTGAGCACAAAATTTTCTGTTTTTCAGCAAGATCAAATCAACTATCATCGTAAGCCATCCCAAAGGTCTTACTTGGCCCTTTATTGAAACAAAAGCAATAAAACATGATTACTATAGTAGCCTAATCATGTGAACACACAAATACAGTAGGTAAAAGTGTTGAGCTGTCTCCCAACAAGTGCTTTTCTTTAATGCCTTTTAGAAAGGCATGATGATTTCAATGATGCTCGCATAAAAGTTAAGAATTGAAACATAAAGAGAGCATCATGAAGCATATGATTAGCACATTTAGGTCTAACCCACTTCCTATGCATAGGGATTTTGTGAGCAAACAACTTATGGGAACAAGAATCAACTAGCATAGGAAGGCAAAACAAGTGCAACTTCGAAACAATCAACACATAGAGAAGAAACTTGATATTATTGAGATATGTAAGAGCATAAGTTCCTTCCTCATAATAATTTCCAGAAACATCATGAATGGATTCAAAAATATAACTATCACATATATCACTCTTTTCATGATGCACAATCATAGAAGATTTATCACTCTTTATGGCATACATGTCATCATAATAATCATCATAGATAGCAACTTTATTGTCATAGTCAATTGAAACCTCCTCCAAAATAGTGGATGTATCACTAAATAAAGTCATGACATCTCCAAATCCACTTTCATCAATATTGTAATAAGATTCAACACCCTCCAAAATAGTGGGATCACTACTACCTAGAGTTGACACTCTTCCAAACCCACTTTTATCAATGTAATCATCATAAATAGGAGGCATGCTATCATCGTAATAAATTTTCTTATCGAGAGTAGAAGGAATCAAAGGATCATATTCATTAAGCAAAGCATCCCCAAGCTTAGGACAAGCATTATTTCCTGCAAATAAATCTTCAAACATATCATACTCATTAAGCAAAGCATCCCCAAGCTTGTGGTTTTGCATATCATCACAATCATTCTTATCAATAGCATGAATGGCACCAATAGTATAGCAAACATTATTATCATATTCTTCCAAGCAAGTGCTAAAAAGATTTTCAAGATCATAAGGGATATCATTGTCTTCCCAATCATAATCATTACAACAAGTAGTAGGTATCACAAAATCATACTCAATATCATCATCCTCCATCAACATATTTGATTCACTTTCATGAGGCACAATGGTGATGGGAGGAACATTATTTGGGAGAGATACCTTTTTACCTTTATTATTTCTTCTTTTCTTCTTCTTCACCACATCATGTGTGGGTTTAATTAATTTTTTAAAGCTTCTTGTTGAAGAGATTGATTGGATGGGAAGCTCCTCCTCGTTACCTGATTCATCATAATAAACAGTAGGAGGGTATTGGGAAATATTTTCCCTTTCATTAGTACTCTCTTCATATTCCATTTGTTTTCTTATCTTTAGGTAGTTGGCAATATAAGGATTCTCAATGCAATTTGTCGCACAAAACATATAAATTTCCTCTAGATCAAAATCAAGAAATCTCTCGAGATTAAATTTTGGAAAACCCTTAGTTATACGTTTCATTTCTTCATACCCCAAAACAAGACTAAGCTCTTTATGATGCTCAAGGGTAATCAAGTTATCACAATTTTTGGACACGATTTGATCATGAAAGAATTTGCGTTGGAGATTTAAATGACCATGTTCATTGCAAAGTTCACAAGGATGACAAAAAAATTACATCTTTCAGCACAATCATCTAGCCTCTATTGCAACTTTCTTGTTTATAAATATTTATCCTTCTTACAAAATCTATCTTCCCTTTTTGGTGTGCAACTACACTCCCAATACACTCCGCAAAAATTGATATGCTTATAAGAAACATTTTTGTCATGACTTGTGCAATAAACATTAGCATTTTGGATATTCATAGAATTTATACTAACAACATTGCAATCATGCTCATCATTCAAATATTTTGTGCTAAACATTTTAATGACTTCTTCTTCTAACAATTGAGCAGAATTTTCCAAACCATCATTTTGAAGAAAGATATTATAAAGATGATCAATAATATGATGCAACCTGAATTTCATTTTTTATGCAGTTTTATTTTATAAACCAAACTACTGATAAAACAAGAAACTAAAAGATTCAATTTTAAGATCTAAAGATATACCTTCAAGCATTCACCTCGCCGGCAACGGCATGAGAAGCTTGATGTCTACTATGCAACTTTATTCTTGTAGGCACGTGTTGGGCCTCCAAGAGCAGAGTTTTGTAGGACAGTAGCAATTTTCCCTCAAGTGGATTACCTAACGTTTATCAATCCATGAGAGGTGTAGGATGAAGATGGTCTCTCTCAAACGACCCTGCAACCAAATACAAGAAATCTCTTGTGTCCCCAACACACCCAATACAATGGCAAATTATATAGGTGCACTAGTTCGGCGAAGAGATGGTGATAAAAGTGTAATATTGAAGGTAGAAATATATCTTTAAAATCTGCATAAATAAAACAGCAAGGTAGCAAATAGTAAACGGGCACAAAAATGGTATTACAATGCTTAAAAACAAGGCCTAGGGTCCGTACTTTCACTAGTGCAATCTCTCAACAATGCTAATATAATTGGATCGTATAACCGTCCCTCAACGTGGAACGAAGAATCACTCCAAAGTTCCTATCTAGCGGAGAACATAAGACGGATTTTTTTTGTAGGGTACGAAACCACCTCAAAGCTATTCTTTCCGATCAATCTATCCTAGAGTTCGTACTAAAATTACACGAAGCTATACTTTCGAGTCGATCTAACCAAGAGTTAGTACTAAAATAACAGCAAAGCAAATTCAGATTCATAATATTCATTCCAACACAAAGAACTTCAAAGAATGCCCCACGATTTCTACCAGAGAAACAAAAGACAAGAACATGCATCAACCCCTATGCGTAGATTACCCCAATGTCACCTCGGAATCCACGAGTTGAGTGCCAAAACATATATCAAGTGAATTAATACGATACCCCATTGTCACCACGAGTATTCATATGCAAGACATATATCAAGTGCTCTCAAATCCATAAAATTATTCAATCCGATAACAACGAAATCTCAAAGGGAAAAACTCAATTCATCATAACATGATAGAGAGGGGAAAACACCATATGATCTGACTATATTAACAAAGACCACGATGCATTAAGATCGTGACATCTCAAGAACACGAGAGAGAGAGAGAGAGAGAGAGATTAAACACATAGCTACCGGTACAAACCCTCAACCCCGAGGGTGGACTACTCCCTCCTCATCGTGGTGGCCGTCGGGATGATGAAGATGGCCACCAGTGATGATTCCCCCTCTGGCAGGGTGTTGGAAAGGGTCTAGATTGGTTTTCGTTGGCTACAGAGGCCTACGGCAGCGAACTTCTGATCTAGGTTAACCCCCAAGGGTTTTGAAATATTTGGAATTTTCTAGGGTAAAGAGGGGGTGCAGGAGGCCACCGAGGTGGGCACAACCCACCTTGGCGCGCTTGGGCCCAGGCGCGCCCTGGTGGGTTGTGCCCCCCCTCGAGGCACCCCCCAGGTGCTGCTCTGCCCCATCGGGAGTCTTCTAGTCCATAAAAAATCCACAAAAAGTTTCGTGGTGTTTGGACTCCGTTTGATATTGATTTCCTGCGATGTAAAAAACAAGCAAAAAATAGCAACTGGCACTGGGCACTGGGTCAATAGGTTAGTGAAAGTGCAACTATCCCTAGGTGGTTTTGGTAATTCCTAACAACATATAGCTCATTGAGCTAATGCTACTTCAAGATTAATATCTCAGGAAAGCTCAATGATTGGCATGGCATGGATGAGAAAAGTGGACCCCTCAAAATGCTAAGGACAAAGGATTGGCTCAAGCTCAAAGCTCAAGACTCTACATTTTTGTATTTTAGTGATCCAAGATCACATTGAGTCTGTAGGAAAAGCCAATACTATCAAGGAGGGATGAGGTGTTGCTTAATGAGCCTCTTGCTCAAAATGCTTAGTGATATGCTCCAAAACCCTCAACTACTTTCTCACATCCACATATGACCTAAACCAAAAGTCAAACTCAGCCCACCGATTATTTCTATCCGGCACCACCGAGTTTCAAATGTCATAGCCACTGCCACAAACCCTAGGCAAATTGGTCTCACCGATAGGGATCTCGGTCTCACCGAGATGGGATTGTAATCTCTCTGTTTCCCTTCGTAACATTTCGGTCTCACCGAGATGAGTGATCGGTCCTACCGAGATTGAAATGTAAACTCTCTGTTTTCCCTTCGTAACGTTTCGGTCTCACCAAAATGAGCGACCGGTCCCACCGAGTTTACCTGACCAACTCTCTGGTTAGCTTATTACCAAAATCGGTCTCACCGAGTTTGTGTAATCGTACTCACTGAGATTACGTTATGCCCTAACCCTAATCACATCGGTCCTACCGAGTTGCATGTTGGTCCCATCGAAAACCCTAATGGTCGCTAGCTTTGCTGAATCGGTCCGACCGAGTTTAACTATTCGGTCCCACCGAGTTTGGAAAGTTATGTGTAACGGTTAGATTTTGTGTGGAGGCTATATATACCCCTCCACCTCCTCTTCATTCGTGGAGAGAGCCATCAGAACAAACCTACACTTCCAACCTATATTTTCTGAGAGAGAACCACCTACACTTGTGTTGAGACCAAGATATTCCAGTCCTACCATATGAATCTTGATCTCTAGCCTTCCCAAGTTGCTTTCCACTCAAATCTTATTTCCACAAAATCCAAATCCTGTGAGAGAGACTTGAGTGTTGGGGAGTCTATCATTTGAAGCACAAGAGCAAGGAGTTCATCATCAACACACCATTTGTTACTTCTTGGAGAATGGTGTCTCCTAGATTGGCTAGGTGTCCCTTGGGAGCCTCCGACAAGACTGTGGATTTGAACCGAGGAGTTTGTAAGGGCAAGGAGATCGCCTACTTCGTGAAGATCTACCGCTAGTGAGGCAAGTCCTTCATGGGCGATGGCCATGGTGGGATAGACAAGGTTGCTTCTTCATGGACCCTTGATACGTCTCCAACGTATCTATAATTTTTGATTGCTTCATGCTATATTATCTACTGCTTTGCACATTATTGGGCTTTATTATCCACTTTTATATTATTTTTGGGACTAACCTATTAACCGGAGGCCCAGCCCAGAATTGCTATTTTTTGCCTGTTTTAGGGTTTCGAAGAAAAGGAATATCAAACGGAGTCCAAACGGAATGAAACCTTCGGGAACGTGATTTTCTCAATGAACAAGACCCGGGAGACTTGGACCCTATGTCAAGAAAGAAAAGATGAGGCCACGTGGTAGGGGGCGCGCCTACCCCCCCACCCCAGGCGCGCCCTCCACCCTCGTGGGCCCCCTGTTGCTCCACCGACGTACTCCTTCCTCCTATATATATCCATGTACCCCCAAACGATCAGAACATGAGCCAAAACCCTAATTCCACCGCTGTAACTTTATGTATCCACGAGATCCCATCTTGGGGTCTGTTCCGGAGCTCTGTCGGAGGGGGCATCGATCACGGAGGGCTTCTACATCAACACCATAGCCTCTCCGATGAAGTGTGAGTAGTTTACCTCAGACCTATGGGTCCATAGTTAGTAGCTAGATGGCTTCTTCTCTCTTTTTGGATCTCAATACAATGTTCTCCCCCTCTCTTGTGGAGATCTATTCGATGGAATCTTCTTTTTGCGGTGTGTTTGTTGAGACCGATGAATTGTGGGTTTATGATCAAGTCTATCTATGAACAATATTTGAATCTGTCCCTCTACATCATGTCATCTTGCTTAAGATGGGGTTTTCTTCATATTGCATGAGTCTATCCCTCTACATCATGTCATCTTGCTTAAGGTGTTACTCTATCTTTAACTTAATACTCTAGATGCATGCTGGATAGTGGTCGATGAGTGGAGTAATAGTAGTAGATGCAGGCAGGAGTCGGTCTACTTGTCTCGGACGTGATGCCTATATACATGATCATACCTAGATATTCTCATAACTATGCTCAATTCTGTCAATTGCTCAACAGTAATTTGTTCGCCCACCCTAGAATACTTATGGTCTTGAGAGAAGCCACTAGTGAAATCTATGGCCCCCGGGTCTATCTTTATCATATTAATCTCCTACTACTTAGTTATTTCCTTTGCTATTTACTTTGCCTTTATTTTACTTTGCATCTTTATCATAAAAATACCAAAAATATTATCTTATCATATCTATCAGATCTCACTCTCATAAGTGGCCCTACAGGGATTGACAACCCCTATTTGCGTTGGTTGCGAGGATTTATTTGTTTTGTGTAGGTGCGAGGGACTCGCGCGTAGCCTCCTACTGGATTGATACCTTGGTTCTCAAAAACTTAGGGAAATACTTACGCTACTTTGCTGCATCATCCCTTCCTCTTCGGGGAAAACCAACGCAGTGCTCAAGAGGTAGCAACCCTTCATGGGTGGAGCCCTCCGTGGACTCGCGCAACCGTTACCCTTCGTGGGTTGAAGTCTCCATCAATGTGGATGCACGATAGCACCACCTATCGGAACCACAACAAAACATCCATGTCTCCAATTGCGTTTGAATCCTCCAAACCCTTCCATTTACATTCTTGCAAGTTGCATGCTTTACTTTCCGCTGCTCATATACTCTTTGCATGCTTGCTTGAATTGTGTTAAGATTTCTTGACTTGTTCAAAGTTGCTAAAATCTACCAAGAACTAAAATTGGGAAAAGGCTAGATTTTTATTTGGTCAAGTAGTCTAATCACCCCCCCTCTAGACATACTTTCCATCCTACAAGTGGTATCAGAGCTTTGGTCTCCATTTGCCTTGATTTTCATAGCTTTTGGAAGTCATAGCCTTGGTTTCACAACCTAGGAGAGTATGGCGTATAGCGAGGGAAATTACCACCGTAGAGGTCCTTACTTTGATGGTACTAATTTTGCTAGTTGGAAGCATAAGATGAAAATGCATATTCTTGGACATAACCCCGCCATTTGGGCTATTGTGTGTGTTGGCTTGCAAGGTGAATTCTTTGATGGGAGAGAACCAAATCGTGAAGCTACCGTGGAAGAGTTGAAGATGCTGCAATTCAATGCTCAAGCTTGTGATATCCTCTTCAACGGATTGTGCCCCGAAGAATTCAACAAAATCAGCCGTCTTGAGAATGCAAAGGAAATTTGGGATACTTTGATTGATATGCACGAAGGTACCGACTCTGTCAAGGAATCCAAGTTGGATGTGCTTCAAAGTCAACTTGACAAGTTCAAAATGAAGGATGGTGAAGGTGTCGCTGAAATGTACCCTAGGCTTGCTCTTATCACAAATGAGATTGCCGGCTTTGGAAGTGAAGAGATGACCGACAAATTCATCATCAAGAAGATCCTAAGAGCCTGGGATGGAAAATACGATACCGTATGCACATTGATCCAAATGATGCCAAATTACAAAGATCTCAAGCCAACGGAAGTCATTGGAAGAATTGTTGCTCATGAGATGTCACTCAAGGATAAGGAGGAGCTCCATAACAAGTCAAGTGGTGCTTACAAAGCCTCATGTGAAGCTCCCACATCATCAAGTGAGAAACAAACCTTCAATGAAGAATTGAGCCTAATGGTGAAGAACTTCAACAAGTTCTACAAGAATAGAAGCAAAGAGAGAAGTTCCAAGTCAAGGTCCTACAATGACAAAAGATCTTCTAGTCGAGAGCGAAACTGCTACAATTGTGGAAGACCCGGACACTACTCCAATGAGTGTACGGCTCCCCACAAGAGAAGAGAAGATTCTCCCAAGACAAGAGGTAGAAGAGAAGAATCACCATCGAGGGAGAGAAGGAGTAGGGATGATCGTTATGAACGAAGACCCTCTCGGAGAAGCAAGGATTCCAAAGGAAGGACAAGGCATCAAGGAGCTACACAAAACGAAGACATCAAGCTCATGTTGGTGAATGGGTATCCGGCTCCGACTCCGACAATGACTCCGAGAGAAGCTATCACTCCGACTCCGAATATACTCAAGATGAAGGTGTTGCCAGTCTAGCACTTGTGTCAACCAACTCCTATGACATATTTGATTCACCAAATGAAGGAATTGGAAGATGCTTCATGGCCAAAGGTCCAAAGGTATCACACCCCGAGTATGTTGATTTCAATAGTGACGAAGATGACTTGTTAGGTGATGATGATTTACTTTTTGACAACTCTAGTGATGAATACTATGATGAAACATCAATTAATCATGCTAATCAAGATGAAACGAATGAAAATGATAAGGAGAAGATTTAGTCTCTAACTAAAGAACTAAACACTCTTAAGTTAGCTCATGAAACTATCTTAGGAGATCATCGAGAACTTTTAAGGACTCATGAGAAATTACGTTTTGAGAAGCTCAATCTTGAGCAAGAGCATGAGTTCTTAAAGGCAATCAATGATGATCTTCGCAAGAAAAGTTCTTCTTACATTGCCAAGCGTTTACTCTTATCCACTTACATGCCTCAAGTCAAGTCTAGTAACAAGAACAAGAAGGATTCTTCTTCTAGTAGTAACAATAATCATGCTAAATCCAATGTTGTTGCTTCTAGTAGTTCTCTTGATTCCACTAATGATTCTCTTAGCCAAGTTACACTTGAGCAAGAAAATAGCTTATTGAAGGGAATCATAGAGAAAGGTGTTTACAAGAGCCTTGCCGGGAGTAAGCAATTCGAGGAAATTGTACGCAAGCAAGGAAGGCACCGGAAGAATCAAGGTATTGGTTTTGAACGAAAGTTCAATGCCAATGGAGTTGAGTGGGAAGAAGATCAATACCCCAAGACGAAGTTTGTTCCTCAACAAGAGAAGTATGATCCTACTTCTTTCAAGGGGACACAAGCTCAAGATGATCTTCCACCACAAGACCACAAGGAAAAAGGCAAGGACAAGCTTCAAGAGGAAATTGATGCATTTGAAGAAGCTCCTAAGGCCTTGGTCAAGTGGGTTCCCAAGACTACATCAAGTTCCACTTCATCAAGTACAACTACAACTCCGAGGATTCCCATCAAGATGGTGTGGATCCCGAAGAAGAAGAACTAGAGAGTTCTTGAGGGTGACTCCGCCAACATACTTCACTCTTATCATTTTGGCAAGAACAAGTGCAATCAACTTCCACATCTTGCACTAGTTCAAGGAGTCACAAACCCTCTTGTTGGTAAGACAAGGGACAAGGTAACCTAATGCTCTCATAGACATCATCTTGTGTGTGCATCACTCTATGTCTATGGATATCCTTGTTTGTTCCTTGTGGGACTAACCCGTGTAGGTATTGAAAGTGCAACTCACTCCAAAGGATAGCTCCAAATGATCTACATCAACTTAGAGCATCCACATCCTCAACACCTGCATGAAGTCATCATCGACAAAACCCAAGGTTAGTTCATCCCTCTTAGGGGGGATATCACATCTAGGGGGAGCTTTGCTCTAACAATTGAGTTAAAGCAACTCTAATGGTGTGAACACAACAACGCTTTATGTAAAAGTGGTAACCCCACTTGTGCTTAAACGATGAGTATGACCTATGATCAAATGTTCTCATTTGACTCCTAAGTCAATATACTCATATATAGATGACCTAGTCATCGCCAATTGCTTGATAGATGCCAGAATTGTTTGTGCATGCTTTGCCACATATTTCATTTGTCATTTTATTGTGTGAGCATGTTGGTTGCATAATTTACTCATTCGAGGACATCCACTTGTTGTTTTGATTGATTGGTTTCCTTTTCTTTTGGCCAAGTGGATGGACAAGAATGCCTAAGAACCTTCTCTAGCTATCTATGCTTTTCTCGTCTCAAACTCTATTCATGCTGCATCACAAAGTTTGATCAAGTCAGATTCGAACCACTCTGTGTGAGGAGCACTCGGAGTCCCCGATTCGTCATAGACTTAAAACTCCAAAACTTCTTTGTGTGTTTCGGTCTGACCGATTCATCCATTTCGGTCATACCGAGATCACTAAGTCGATCTAGGTTTTCAATCTCGGTGCAACTGATTTGAACTTTTTGGTCACACCGAGTTTCAGTAACTGCTTGCAGTTATGAATCTCGGTGCCACCGAGTTGTTCCACTCGGTCACACCGACAGGGTCAGGCTATATATATCCACGGGTCAAATTTTGGAAAACTTTCCGAACCTCCTCACCCACTCTTAGCCTGCTCTGCCTCCCTGGGTCTCCGGATCATCATCCTCGTCGCCAGCCGCCTCCTGTTGTTGGTCTCTGCCGCCGTCAACGGGATCGTCTCCGCCGTTGCCACCGTAGCAAGTTCATCGCCGAACTAGGGTATGGACTTGAACTTTGTGTTGTTCTAACTCCGATTCTCTAGCACATTGCTTTGCCATGTACCTTGCCACGATTGAGATCAATCTATCCATCGGAAACACTCCGTAGTTTAGTCATGAATTGAAAATTTAGGGTTAGGTTTCCGCCGAAACCATCTTGGACCGACCGAGTTGATGAAATCGGTTCCACCGATTTGGCTCAGGCCATTGCACATGTGATTCTCGGTCAGACCAAGAATTGCAAATCGGCGTGACCGAGTTCAGCACTTTGTGAAACCCTAGCAGTCTCGGTGCCACCGAACTGTGACTCGATGAGACCGAGTTCACTAGTTTAGGTTCCAAAAGCTGCTTCGGTATCACCTAGTTTGCAAATCGGTAGATCCAAAATGCTTTTTGTGGAAAACTAAAACTAAGTTTCTAATTCATTCTTTTGCAAAAACCTCTGTACTTTGTGATGCTCATCCACTGTACCTCATCTATAATCTATTCACAGGGATTGCTGTCAGTGTTTGCATCATGTCAGATCAAAGTGATAGTCAGAACAAGTCAGAGGAGCAGGTTCACTTGAGTGAGGGCACTAGTCCATCTAGCAGCTCAGATGATGGAAGCAGGAGCACACTTGGCAATCTGCCAAAGGCTGCCACCAGGACAAGCAAGAAAAGAACCTCAGAGTCATATGATGAGGACTATGTGGCTGAGGAAGAAGAAACCACCTCAAAGAGGAAAGTGCTCAAAAAGGAATATGGAACAGCTGCTGCCACCAAGCCAGGGATGAAGCAAAAGGTTCCTGCCAAGAGAGCTCCAATGTCTAAAGCCAGAGCATCCACTCAAGAGACTTTGGGATCTGCACCCAAAGAGCAGGTTGTGGCAGAACAGAAAAGGAAATAAAGGTTCAAGAAGACCACTGCCAGAGTGCTTGGGAGATCTTCAATCATGAAAGACTCTGAAGAAGAGGAAGAGGAAGAGGATGCTGCACCAGCACCTAAAGTTTAGAAGCTTATGGGAGATGCCATAAGATCAGGGGCCGCTTCATCTAAGCCCAAAGAAACTTCTAAGCCAGCTGCTCCAAAACCCAAAACTGCACCCAAGAGGAGCACCAGGAACATCCCAGCAGCAGAGAAGAACAAGGCCCCAATGCCTGAAGCTGCAATGGAAGAAGAAGATGATTCTGTTGTCTTGAGGAAATTGAAGCCAAAAATTCCAGATCACAATGATGCCCATCTAGTAGCTGAGAACAGTTGTGGAGAGAGTCAGATCCATATGCCACCAGGAGAAGGACAGTTGTGGACTACAGGTTCCATACAAAGGAACAACATGACTTCTATGAGACCATCTTGCTTGACAAGAAGCCAATAGTGTGTGACATGAGATGGGTTGATTGGAAATTCATTGAGGAAAATGGGGATCACTTCCCTGGTGTATATGACAGCTTCAAGGCTTGTGGAGTTGATGAGTTTGTGGCTCAGAAGCTCACAAAATGGAATGATGAGCTCATCATGCAGTTCTACTCTACAGCTCACTTCTACCCAGATGGAAGGATTGTCTGGATGTCTGAAGGCACTAGGTACCAGTCAACAGTTGCAGAATGGACTAAGTTGATCAATGCCCCAGAAGAACATGAAGATGACCTCGATGTCTATGCCAACAAGAAGAATGATCACAACACCATGGCACACATGTACAAGGAGATCCCAGATGCTACTCTTGAGACACACAAGTTTGTATCTGTACATTACCTTCTGTCAGGCTTGCCAACTATCAACTGGATCCTCAGGCACACTCTCTTGCCAAAGTCAGGTGATCACAAGATGATCAGAGGCCATGCAATTAACTTGCTTCACATCTTTGATGTCCCACAGGAGTTCAAAGTCATGAGCCTAATAGTGGAAACCATAAAGAGGACAACTGCTGATCAGAAGAGGAGTTGTGGATATGCCCCACAGATTCAGGAGCTGATTAACTCCAAGATGGGCACTGGCACATATCTGCTGGACAAGGAGTACATACCCATCTACCCGGACTTTAAGGACAACACTGTGGTGATGGATGAAAATGAACCATCTTCTGTGCATGCACAAGCCAAGAAGGAGAAGACAAGGGCTGAAAAGGCTGCAAGGATGCCAACTACTGAAGAGGCATCTCAGTATCTTCTGAAGAGCAAGCAAGATCAGCTTGGCTACTTGATTGCCTCCACTCTGACGATTGAGAAGGGACTGGCCACACTGACTCAAAACCAGGAGAGCTTGGAGAGGATCATGGAGCAGAAGTTCTATGACTTAGATGTGAAGGTCACTGAGATCCAGTTAGTCGTTGAGAAACTTCAGGATGAAGTGGAGGAGAAGAAGGGCAAGACAACCACTGATGCTTTTTCTAGAGTGCCCAGAGGTCAGAGGTCTGCTGCAGTGCCTATTCCAGACACCAGAGCTACTTCATCTGCACCAGCTACAGCTTCAGTGCCACCGGCTCCAGCATCTACTCCACTAGCTCCATCTACATCGACTGATGCCTTCGTTCTTGGACTTCTGTCTCCACCACCACCTGAAGATCAAGCCTGAGTGTCGATCTAGCACTATGCATTTTTATGAACTTTTTGGTAACTTGTTGCCAAAGGGGGAGAAGATGTATAGATCATAGGCTTTGAGAGAGAGCGTTGCTTTTTATTCTCTCTTTTTTGTTTGGTGGTTAAACTTCGTTTATTTGCTTGGTTGAGATACTTTATACTTTGTGCTTGCTTAGATGATCATGTGTTTGATCATATGCTACCTTAATGCTTGTTGGATGACATTATCCTTTTATATGTTCATTCATTTTGCTTGGTGATGAGTGCATGTATTTTAATTATTATCATTTTGAGTGCTCCACCAAGATGTATGTGACATGGAAGAGTAACCCATGATCCTAACTCTTTGTGCATTTGCAGTCCAAAGCAAATCTTAAACTATGCACAAATTTAGGGGGAGCTCTTGCTTTTCACATACTTCTCAAAGCGACAATGTCTTTCACTCTTATTATCATTTGTCGAAGCTTTGATCTATATGTTGTCATCAATTACCAAAAAGGGGGAGATTGAAAGTGCAACTATCCCTGAGTGGTTTTGGTAATTCCTAACAACATATAGCTCATTGAGCTAATGCTACTTCAAGATTAATATCTCAGGAAAGCTCAATGATTGGCATAGCATGGATGAGAAAAGTGGACCCCTCAAAATGCTAAGGACAAAGGATTGGCTCAAGATCAAAGCTCAAAACTCTACATTTTCTATTTTAGTGATCCAAGATCACATTGAGTCTATAGGAAAATCCAATACTATCAAGGAGGGATGAGGTGTTGCTTAATGAGGCTCTTGCTCAAAATGCTTAGTGATATGATCCAAAACCCTCAACTACTTTCTCACATCCACATATGACCTAAACCAAAAGTCAAACTCGGCCCCACCGATTCTTTCTATCCGGCGCCATCGAGTTTCAAATGTCATAGCCACTGCCACAAACCCTAGGAAAATCGGACTCACCGATAGGGATCTCGGTCTCACCGAGATGGGATTGTAATCTCTCTGTTTCCCTTCTTAATATTTCGATCTCACCGAGATGAGCAATCGGTCCCACCGAGATTGCAATGTAAACTCTCTGTTTTCCCTTCGTGACGTTTCGGTCTCACCGAAATGAGCGATCGGTCCCACCGAGTTTACCTGACCAACTCTCTGGTTAGCTTATTACCAAAATCGGTATCACCGAGTTTGTGTAATCGGTCTCACCGAGATTACGTTATGCCCTAACCCTAATCACATCGGTCCTACCGAGTTGCATGTTGGTCCCACCGAAAACCCTAACGGTCACTAGCATTGTGAACCGGTCCGACCGAGTTTAACCATTCGGTCCCACCGAGTTTGGAAAGTTATGTGTAACGCTTAGATTTTGTGTGGAGGCTGTATATACCCCTCCACCTCCTCTTTATTCGTGGAGAGAGCCATCAGAACAAACCTACACTTCCAACCTATATTTTCTGAGAGAGAACCACCTACACTTGTGTTGAGACCAAGATATTCCAGTCCTACCATATGAATCTTGATCTCTAGCCTTCCCAAGTTGCTTTCCACTCAAATCTTCTTTCCACCAAATCCAAATCCTGTGAGAGAGACTTGAGTGTTGGGGAGACTAGCATTTGAAGCACAAGAGCAAGGAGTTCATCATCAACACACCATTTGTTACTTCTTGGAGAGTGGTGTCTCCTAGATTGGCTAGGTGTCACTTGGGAGCCTCCGACAAGATTGTGGAGTTGAACCAAGGAGTTTGTAAGGGCAAGGAGATCGCCTACTTCGTGAAGATCTACCGCTAGTGAGGCAAGTCCTTCGTGGGCGATGGCCATGGTGGATAGACAAGGTTGCTTCTTCGTGGAACCTTCATGGGTGGAGCCCTCCGTGGACTCGCGCAACCATTACCCTTCCTGGGTTGAAGTCTCCATCAACATGCATGTATGATAGCACCACCTATCGGAACCACGACAAAACGTCTGTGTCTCCAATTGCATTTGAATCCTCCAAACCCTTCCCTTTACATTCTTGCAAGTTGCATGCTTTACTTTCCGCTGCTCATATACTCTTTGCATGCTTGCTTGAATTGTGTTAAGATTTCTTGACTTGTTCAAAGTTGCTAAAATCTGCCAAGAACTAAGATTGGGAAAAGGCTAGATTTTTATTTGGTCAAGTAGTCTAATCAACCCCCCCCCCCTCTAGACATACTTTCGATCCTACGGTTAGTCCCAAAAAATGATATAAAGTTGCTATTAAATGATTGAAAAACATCCAAGACTGATAATATATTGGCATGAATACTTCATAAATTATAGATACGTTGGAGACGTATCATTCCTACCTATTCTATGAAGATCTTTATCGGTCAAACCGCAATGACAACATACGCAATTCTATTTGTCATCGGTATGTCACTTGCCCGAGATTCGATCGTCGGTATCTTCATACCTAGTTCAATCTCGTTATCGGCAATTCTCTTTACTTGTTTCATAATACATCATACCGCAACTAACTCTTTAGTCACATTGCTTGCAAGGCTTATTATGATGTGCATTACCGAGAGGGCCCAGAGATACCTCTCTGATACTCGGAGTGAAAAATCCTAATCTCGATCTATGCCAACCCAACAAACACCTTCGGAGATACCTGTAGAGCATCTTTATAATCACCCAGTTACGTTGTGATGTTTGATAGCACACAAGGTATTCCTCCGGTATCCGGGAGTTGCATAATCTCATAGTTGAAGGAATATGTATTTGACATGAAGAAAGCAATAGCAATAAAACTGAATGATCAACATGCTAAGCTAACGGATGGGTCTTGCCCATCACATCATTCTCCTAATGATGTGATCCCGTTCATCAAATGACAACACATGTCTATGGTTAGGAAACTTAACCATCTTTGATTAAGGAGCTAGTCTAGTAGAGGCTTACTAGGGACACGGTGTTTTGTCTATGTATCCACACATGCATCAAATTTCCGATTAATACAATTCTAGCATGAATAATAAACATTTATCATGATATAAGGAAATATAAAATAACAACTTTATTATTGCCTCTAGGGCATATTTCCTTCAGTCTCCCACTTGCACTAGAGTCAATAATCTAGTTCACATCGCCATGTGATTTAACACCAATAGTTCACATCTTTATGTGACCAACACTCAAAGGGTTTACTAGAGTCAATAATATAGTTCACATCACTATGTGATTAACACCCAAAGAGTACTAAGGTGTGATCATGTTTTGCTTGTGAGAGAAGTTTTATTCAACGGGTCTGCCACATTCAGATCCGTATGTATTTTACAAATTTCTATGTCTACAATGCTCTGCATGGAGCTTCTTTAGCTAATTGATCCCACGTTCAATACGTATCTAGATTGAGCCTTAGAGTCATCTAGGTCAGTGTCAAAGCTTGCATTGACATAACTCTTTACGACGAACACTTTATCACCTCCATAACCGAGAAACATTTCCTTAGTCCTCTTAGGTAACTAAGGATAATTTTGACCATTATTCAGTGATATACTCCTGGATCACTATTGTACCCCCTTGCCAAACTCTTGGTAAGGTACACAATATGTCTGGTACACAGCATGGCATACTTTGTAGAACCTATGGCTAAGGCATAGGGAATGACTTTCTTTCTCTCTCTATCTTCTGCCGTGGTCAAGCTTTGAGTCTTACTCAACTTCACAACTTGTAACAAAGGCAAGAACCCTTTCTTTGGCTGGTTCATTTTGAACTTCTTCAAAATCTTGTCAAGGTATGTCCTTTTGAAAGTCCTATTAAGTGTCTCAATCTATCTCTATAGATCTTGATGCCCAAAATATAAGTAGCTTCACCGAGGTCTTTTATTAAAAAACTCTTATTCAATTATCCTTTTATGCTATCTAGAAATTCTACATCATTTCCAATCAACAATATGTTATCCACATATAATATTAGAAACGCTATAGATCTCCCACTCACTTTCTTGTAAATACAGGCTTCGCCATAAGTCTGTATAAAACCATATGCTTTGATCACCACATCAAAGCGTATATTCCAACTCCGAGATGCTTGCACCAGTCCATAGATGGATCGCTGGAGTTTGCACACTTTGTTAGCACCTTTAGGATCTACAAAACCTTATGGTTACATCATATACAACTCTTCTTTGAGACATCCATTCAGGAATGCAGTTTTGACATCCATTTGCCAGATTTCATAAAATGCGTCAATTGCTAACATGATTCGGACAGACTTAAGCATCGGTATGGGTGAGAAAGTCTTATCGCAGTCAACCCCTTGAATTTGTCGAAAAACCATTTTGCAACAAGTCGAGCTTTGTAGATAGTAACCCTACCATCAGCGTCCGTCTTCCTCTTGAAGATCCATTTATTCTCAATGTCTTGCCGATCATCGGGCAAGTCCACCAAAGTCCACACTTTGTTCCCATAAATGGATCATATCTCAGATTTCATGCCCTCAAGCCATTTATCGGAATCTAGGCTCATCATCGCTTCCTCATAGTTCGTAGGTTTGTCATGGTCTAGTAACATGACTTCTAGAACATGATTATTGATACGTCTCCAATGTATCTATAATTTTTTATTGTTCCATGCTATTATATTATCCATCTAGGATGTTTTATATGCATTTATATGGTATTTTATTGTAGCGACTAGACCTCAAACAGTCTGATCTTTGTGCATCAGTGTCATCCCTAGATCGGTAATGCTGACACGCACAGTACTTGAGGATTTATAACAGAGTAGCAACCACACCCTTATTACATCGAATGTCTCAAAAGAGAACTTATTACAATAAATATGGCTTAAGGCCATCTAATACGATAACAGTGGAAGGCTTGGAAGATAAAGTGAGTCCATCAACTCCAACGACATCACTGAGTGAAAGACCACGACCTAAGGCTCCTTACTCGTCGTCTAAAAATTCTGCAACATGATACGTTGCAGCCCGAAACGAGTCAGCACATGGAATATGATGGCAATGTAACATAAGAGATTAATGTACAGAATAATGCTGTCACTACATGCATATATGGCTGGTGGAGGTTGTATGGTTAATATGTTTTGCGGAAAGCCAATTTTCCCCTACTGCAAAGGAATATATTTTATTTAACTACAAAGTTTGTTGAAAAGCATTGAGAATGGTAAACCCCATCTCAATCCCAAATAAAAGTAATTAATAACCCAACCAATTTTATATTAAGAGTAATGAGATCCACATGATAATCCAAGAACCAGATACTCAAGATGTCCATAACCGGGGACACGGCTAACCACGATTAGTTTGTACACTCTGCAGAGGTTTGTGCACTTTTCCCCACAAGACTCGATCTCCTCCGTTGGATTTCTCGCACTACATAATGTTTGAGAAACGGATGACCGAGACATAGTCTTTCCGAAGAGGTCCCCTTAATCGATAGATAGGCTTGTACACCTACAATCCCCTACATCTGCTAGCCCATCATGCAAAGGTTTCCCACAACTTACTCAACTATGCCAGAGCCCATAATGGCATGTGGTTGCACACGGAACTTTCTAGCATGAATAATCTTATGATCGCTTTGAGCCTGGGTGGCAGTCCATAGGAGAATCACACGGTACCCCGAGATTTCCAAAAATACAGGCAATCACTGGGTTCCCCAGGTGCCTCAATCCACCCAGATGTGTATTAAAGTTTCCACCTTAAGTTAACCATTAATTAACAACTCACATCTGTCATGGATATGCTCAAACCCAAACCACGTCTGCAAGCATAGCATAGCAATATAAGCAACATAGAAGTAACTCCCATAGGTTTGATAATAAACAGGTGAATAGGTACTACCTCATCTACTTCCCAAAACCCACAATTTATTCAGATCCTAACCATGCAATTATTTGAGGATTGATCTAATGCAATAAAACTGGGTAGTAAAGGAGTATGATCAAAGTGTTACTTGCCTTGCTGATGATCCGTGAAACCTAGAGACTCGTAGTAGCACGCTTCGCACATCGAGTACTCTATCGCAATCAAACAAGCATACAATAAGCAATCAAGCAAAGATGCATGGGTAAAACTCAAATAAGAAGATCTAACCAGAAAGTTCAACTTAAGAACTCTAATTTACAAAAAGAATCAAATCAAATGAAGCAACTAAACTCAAATTGTGGAAGAAACAAGCTATGGGAAAACTTGTTGTTCGACAAATCTCTCGGAGAAAGAGAGGTGCACTCCTCTCTGTATATATGTAGCTAGTAGCATCGGATAGATATACGAAAACTTGTTGTTCGACAAATCTCTCGGAGAAAGAGAGGTGCACTCCTCTTTGTATATGTTCATGACGATCTTGTGTAATTAATGGTTCCTTCATTTGCTTACTAGCTAGCGTGTCGAGTTCTCTCTATACGTATAATAGCTAGCGTCGACCAAGCACAGAGATAAGAGAGGTCACTTCTCTCTATTAGCTAGGTAACACAATATAAGAAACCCCTAAATTAACCCACCAAAACCCCCTAACCCCCCCCCACCCCATTCAAAATAAAAATAAAAACCCCTGCTCCTGCCAGCTGCTGACGGCTGGATTCCTTTTGGTCTTGGTTGATGTTACCAACCGGGACCAAAGGTGCTCCTGCCTGGGCATGTTTTCTACTAGTGTGACTTCCTCCCATTTCATATCCACGAACCACGTCCGGACATAAAAGTAGACATATACCGAAGGAATTTGTGGATCGTGGGGTGGTTTATTCCCTCGCATGTTTTGTTGTTGTTGGCTTTCTCTTTCTGCAAAGATTGCAAATTGATTCAAAAATAGAAAGCGAACCACGTACCTCCTCATGCCGCGCATTGTTTTTATAGGGGTTATTTAGGCTCCTTTCAAAAATTCTAAACATGGAAGATGCTATACCTACATAAATAGTTTTATGTGATTAACATAATGATGTGCGTAGCAGTTTTCTATTGGATGAATTAGGGGAGTGGGGGCCCACCCACTTGAAATCAGAGGGGTGGAGAGGTTTGTTAGGAAGGTAACGTAGGAGGAGAATGTAAGTCTAGGTAGGTGTAGCATTATTATTCTAAACATGCCCTCCACATATATACAATATCCGATGCTACTAGCTACATATATCTATTCGAAGATAAAATAATTAAAATCAAACGATCCTCTTTTCAAAATTCGAGAAAAACTCAAATATGAAAATAACGAAATTCCCAACTCTCTCCGTGGGTCCTTGAGTTGCGTGGAATTTCTAGGATCAAGCCGAAATGAAATAAAATAATGATATGCAATGATGACCTAATGTATAACATTCCAAATTGAAAATTTGGGATGTTACATTTATATGATTTTTGGGACTAACCTATTAACCTAGAGCCCAGTGCCAGTTTCTGTTTTTTTTCTTGTTTTTGAGTTTTACAGAAAAGGAATACCAAACAGAGTCCAATTGACGTGCCAATTTTTGATGATTTTTTATGGACCAAAAGATGCCCCCGGAGTAAAAGAGTTGGGCCAGAAGAGTCCCGGGCCGTCCACGAGGGAGGGGGCGCGCCCTCCCCCCCCCCCCCCCCGGCGCGCCGCCCTATCTTGTGGACGACTCGGGGGACCCCTGACTTGTTCCCAACGTCAAAAATTCCTATAAATACAAAAACCTCCAGAAAATAACCTAGATCAGGAGTTCCGCCCCTACAAGCCTCTGTAGCCACCAAAAACCAATCGGGACCATGTTCCGGCACCCTGCCGGAGGGAGGGGTCCCTCACTGGTGGCCATCTTCATCATCCCGGCGCTCTCCATGATGAGGAGGGAGTAGTTCACCCTCGGGCTGAGTGTATCTATCAATAGCTATGTGTTTGATCTCTCTCTCGTGTTCTTCATTCGGCACGATCTTGATGTATCGCGAGCTTTGCTATTATAGTTGGATCTTATGATGTTTCTCCCCCTCTACTCTCTTGTAATGGATTGAGTTTTCCCTTTGAAGTTATCTTATTGAATTGAGTCTTTAAGGATTTGAGAACACTTGATGTATGTCTTGCATGTGCTTATTTGTGGTGACAATGGGATATTCACATGATCCACTTAATGTATCTTTTGGTGATCAACTTGCAAGTTCTGTGACCTCGTGAACTTATGCATAGGGGTTGGCACACGTTTTCGTCTTGACTCTCCGGTAGAAACTTTGGGGCACTCTTTGAAGTTCTTTGTGTTGGTTGAATAGAGAATCTGAGATTGTGTTATGCATATCGTATAATCATACCCACGGATACTCGAGGTGACATTGGAGTATCTAGGTGACATTAGGGTTTTGGTTGATTTGTTTTTTAAGGTGTTATTCTAGTACAAACTCTAGGATAGGTTGAATGAAAAGAATAGCTTCGTGTTATTTTACTACAGCTCTTGAATAGATCGACCGTAAAGAATAACTTTGAGGTGGTTTCGTACCCTACAATAATCTCTTCGTTTGTTCTCCGCTATTAGTGACTTTGGAGTGACTCTTTGTTGCATGTTGAGGGATAGTTATATGATCCAATTATGTTATCCTTGTTGAGAGAACTTGCACTAGTGAAAGTATGAACCCTAGGCCTTGTTTCAACACATTGCAATACCGTTTTCGCTCACTTTTATCATTAGCTACCTTGATGTTTTTATATTTTCAGATTACAAATACCTATAGCTACCATCCATATTGCACTTTTATCGCCATCTCTTCGCCGAACTAGTGCACCTATACAATTTACCATTGTATTGGGTGTGTTGGGGACACAAGAGACTCTTTGTTATTTGGTTGCAGGGTTGTTTGAGAGAGACCATCTTCATCCTACGCCTCCCACAGATTGATAAACCTTAGGTCATCCACTTGAGGGAAATTTGCTACTGTCCTACAAACCTCTGCACTTGGAAGCCCAACAACGTCTATGATGTCTACTACACAACCTTCTTCTTGTAGACGTTGTTGGGCCTCCAAGTGCAGAGGTTTGTAGGACAGTGGCAAATATCCCTCAAGTGGATGACCTAAGGTTTATCAATCCGTAGGAGGCGTAGGATGAAGATGGTCTCTCTCAAGCAACCCTGCAACCAAATAACAAAGAGTCTCTTGTGTCCCCAACACACCCAATACAATGGTAAATTGTATAGGTGCACTAGTTCGGCGAAGAGATGGTGATACAAGTGCAATATGGATAGTAGATAATAGTTTTTGTAATCTGAAATAATAAAAACAGCAAGGTAGCAAGTGATAAAAGTGAGCGTAAACGGTATTGCAATGCGTGGAAATAAGGCCTAGGGTTCATACTTTCGCTAGTGTAAATTCCCTCAACAATACTAATGTAATTGGATCACATAACTATCCCTCAACATGCAACAAAGAGTCACTCCAAAGTCACTAATAGCAGAGAACAAATGAAGAGATTATGGTAGGGTACGAAACCACCTCAAAGTTATTCTTCCCAATCAATCCGTTGGGTTATTCCTATAAGTGTCACAAACAGCCCTAGAGTTCGTACTAGAATAACACCTTAAGACACAAATCAACCAAAACCCTAATGTCACCTAGATACTCCAATGTCACCTCAAGTATCCGTGGGTATGATTATACGATCTGCATCACACAATCTCAGATTCATCTATTCAACCAACACAAAGGACCTCAAAGAGTGCCCCAAAGTTCCTACCAGAGAATCACGACGAAAACGTGTGCCAACCCCTATGCATAGGTTCCCAATGTCACGAAACCCGCAAGTTGATCACCTTAACATACATCAAGTGGCACGTGGTATCCCATTGTCACCACAGATATCCACGGCAAGACATACATCAAGTGTTCTCAAATCTTTAAAGACTCAATCTGATAAGATAACTTCAAAGGGGAAACTCAATTCATTACAAGAGAGAAGAGGGGGGAAGAAACATCATAGGATCCAAATATGATAAAAAAGCTCACGATACATCAAGATCGTATCATCTCAAGAACACGAGAGAGAGATCAAACACATAGCTACTTGTACATACCCTCAGCCCCGAGGGAGAACTACTCCCTCCTCGTCATGGAGAGCGTCGGGATGATGAAGATGGCCACCGATGAGGGTTCCCCCCTCCGGCAGGGTGCCGGAACAGGGTCCCGATTGACTTTTGGTGGTTACGGAGGCTTCTGGCGGCAGAACTCCCGGTCTATATTGCGTTCTGGAAGTTTTAGGGTATATGGAGTTATATAGGCAGAAGAAGCACGTCAGGGGAGCCATGTCGGCCCCACGAGACAGGGGGGCGCCCCCCCTAGGCGCGCCCCCCCACCCTCGTTAGCACCTCGTTCCTTCCTTGACGTGGGGTCCAAGTCCATCAGGTGTGTTTCCTTCCAAAAATAACTTCTCCAGTTGATTTCGTTATGTTTCGACTCCGTCTGATATTCCTTTTCTTCAAAACACTGACATAGGCATAAAACAGCAAATCTGGGCTGGGCCTCCGGTTAATAGGTTAGTCCCAAAAATAATATAAAAGTGGAAAATAAAGCCCAATATTGCCCAAAACAGTATATAATATAGCATGGAGCAATCAAAAATTATAGATACGTTGGAGACGTATCAGTCTACAAGAACAAGGTTGTGTAGTAGACATCAAGCTCTTTTCTGGCGCCGTTGTCGGGGAGGTTAGCGCTTGAAGGTATATCTTTAGATCTTGCAATCAAATCTTTTAGTTTCTTGTTTTATCACTAGTTTAGTCAATAAAAGAAAACTACAAAAAAATGGAATTAAGGTGGCCTCATATGCTTCATCTTTTTAATATCTTTGATGAAAATAAGGATTCCGATAATTGTGCCAAAGTGTTAGAAGAAGAATGTATTACAATGTTTGGCACTAAATCTTTCGATGATGAGCATGATTGCAATGTTGTTGGTATGAACTCTTTGAATATCCATAGTACTTTTTAATGTCAATTTTTGTGGAGTGCATAGAGCTTGCAAGCGCACACCAAATAGGGAAGATAGATTTTGCAAGAGGCATAAGTATTTATAAACTAAATGGTTGCAAGAGAGGATAAATGCTTGTGTTGAAAATTTAAAATTTCTATGCCATCCTTGTGAACTTTGCAATGAATGTGATCATTTAAATCTCCAATGCAAATTGTTTCATGATTGAATCGTGTCCAAAAATTGTGATGACTTGATTTCCCTTGCACATCATAATGAACTTAGTTTTCTTGTGGGTTATGAAGAAATGAAACGTATAACTAAGGGTCTTCCAGAATTTGTCCTTGATAAAGTTCTTGATGTTGATCTAGAGGAAATTTATATGTATTGTGCGATGAATTGCATTGAAAATCCTTATATTGCCAATTACATAAAGACAAGAAAACAAATAGATGATGAAGAGAATACTAATGAAAGGGAAGAGACTTCCCAATATCCTCCTATTATTTCTTATGATGAATTAGGTAACGAGGAGGAGCCTTCTATTCAACCAATCTCATTAATAAGGAGCTCCAAAAAGAGGATTAAACCCACACATAATGTGAAGAAGAAAAATAAAAGACGGAGAAGCAAAGGTAAAAAGGTATCCCTCCCAAATGATGTTTCTCCTATTACTCATTGTGATGATGATAATTGCTATACTATTGGTGCTATACATACTATTAATGATGAGAGTGATTATGCTTATGATATGAAAAGGGCCAAGCTTGGGGATGCTATATTTGATGAGAATGACATGTTTGAGAATTTATCTGCTGCAATTAATGTCTGTCCCAAGCTTGGGGATGCTATGTTTCATGAAGATGACATATTTAACCTCCAAAGTTTTGATATGCAAACTTATTATGATGATATCATGCCTCCTATTTATGACAGTTATATTGATGAAAGTGGGTTTGGAAGAGTGTCGACTTTAGGAAGTAATGATCCCACTATTTTGGAGGGTGTTGAATCTTATTTTGACAATTATGAAAGTGGATTTGGAGAGATCATGACTTTATTTAGTAATGATTCCACTATCTTGGAAGAGGTTTCAATTGATTATGATGAGAACAAAGTTGCTACTTATGATGATTATTGTGATGACACTTATGCTATAAGAAGTAGTGATAATTATATTTATAAAACTTGTCATGATTACTATTACCCTTTTTCTGAACCTTACTCTTTTAATGTGGAAACAATTTATAGTATTCGAGTTTCTTATGATACTCCCACTATTCTGAATGAGAAGAATTTTGCTTGTGTGGAGAGTAATAAAAATTTTATGCTTGTAGATCATGAAAAGAATTCTTTATGTGATATTTATATTGTTGAATTCATTCATGATGCTACTGAAAATTATTATGAGGGAGGAATATGTGCTTGTAGGAATTGTAAGAATATCAAGTTTCCTCTCTATGTGTTGAAAATCTTGAAGTTATCCTTGTTTTACCTTCCTATGCAAGATGATTCTCATTCCCACAAGTTGTTTGCTCAAAAAATCCCCATGCATAGGAAGTGGGTTAGACTTAAATGTGCTTTTCATATGCTTCACGATGCTCCTGTTATGTTTCAATTCTTATCTTTTATGTGAGCATCATTGAAATTATCATGCCTAGCTAGAAAGGCATCAAAGAGAAGCGCTTGTTGGGAGACAACCCAACACATTTACCTACTATTTTTGTGTGTCCAAATGATTAATCTACTGTAGTAATCATGCTTTATAGCTTTTGTTTTAATAAAGTGCCAAGTAGATCCTTTAGGATCTTCTTGGGTGATTGTGGCTTAATTGTGCTGATAAAAATAGAAAGTATGTGCTCACAAAAATAACTTTCATTTTTTACCAGAGAGGGATAAAATACCAATTCCAACTGCAGTAGATCAATATAATTTTTGTCCTGGTCTTCCTAATTTTTTAGAATTTTTGGAGTTACATAAGTATTCGAAATCTCCAGATTACTACAGACTGTTCTAGTTTTGACAGATTCTGTTTTCATTGTGTTGTTTGCTTAGTTTGATGAATCTATGAGTAGTATCGGAGGCTATGAACCATACATAAGTTGTAATACAGTAGATATTACACAAATATGAATTTAGAATGAGTTAACAGCAGTACCTAAGTGGTGATGTATTTTCTTATACTAACGGAGGTTACGAGTTTTCTGTTAAGTTTTGTGTTGTGAAGTTTTCAAGGTTTGGGTAAAGATTCGATGGACTATGGAATAAGGAGTGGCCAGAGACTAAGATTGGGGATGCCCAAGGCACCCCAAGGTAATATTCAAGGACAACCAAGAGCCAAAGCTTGGGGAGGCCCCGGATGGCATCCCCTCTTTCATCTTCGTTCATTGGTAACTTTACTTGGAGCTATATTTTTATTCACCACATGATATGTGTTTTGCTTGGAGTGTCATTTTATTTTATTTTGTTTTGCTTGCTGTTTGAATAATATACCAAGATCTGAAATTATTAACTATTAGAGAGTCTTCACATAGTTGCATAATTATTCGACTACTCATTGATCTTCACTTATATCTTTCGGAGTAGTTTGTCATTTGCTCTAGTGCTTCACTTATATCCTTTTAGAGCACGGCGGTGGTTTTATTTTGAAGAAATAGATGAACTCTCATGCTTCACTTATATTATTTTGAGAGTCTTTTAGAATAGCATGGTAATTTGCTTTGGTTATGAATTTAGTCCTAATATGATGGGCATGCATCCAAGAGGGTTATAATAAAAACTTTCATATAAAGTGTATTGAATACTATGAGAAGTTTGATACTTGATGATTGTTTTGAGACATGAGGATGGTGATATTAGAGTCATGCTAGTTGAGTAGTTGTGAATTTGAGAAATACTTGTGTTGAGGTTTGCAAGTCCCGTAGCATGCATGTATGGTAACCGTTGTGTAACAAATTTGAAGCATGAGGTGTTTCTTTGACTGTCTTCCTTATGAGTGGCAGTCGGGGACGAGCGATGGTCTTTTCCTACCAATCTATCCCCCTAGGAACATGCGGGTAGTGCTTGGTTTTGATGACTTGTAGATTTTTGCAATAAGTATGTGAGTTCTTTATGACTAATGGTGAGTCCATGGATTATACGCACTCTCACCCTTCCATCATTGCTAGCCTCTTCGGTACCGTGCATTGCCCTTTCTCACCTCGAGAGTTGGTGCAAACTTCGCCGGTGCATCCAAACCCCATGATATGATACGCTCTATCACACATAAGCCTCCTTATATCTTCCTCAAAACAGCCACCATACCTACCTATTATGGCATTTCCATAGCCATTCCAAGATATATTGCCATGCAACTTTCCACCGTTCCATTTATTTTGACATGCTTCATCATTGTCATATTGCCTTGCATGATCATGTAGTTGACATCGTATTTGTGGCAAAGCCACCGCTCATAATTTTTTATACTTGTCACTCTTGAATCATTGCACATCCTGATACATGATACGTCTCCGTCGTATCTACTTTAAAAAACACTTTTGCCCTTGTTTTGGACTCTAACTTGCATGATTTGAATGGAACTAACCCGGACTAACGCTATTTTCAGCAGAATTGCCATGGTGTTATTTATGTGCAGAAACAAAAGTTCTCGGAATGACCTGAAACTTCACGGAGATTATTTTTGGAAATAATAAAAAACACTGGCAAAAGATCAAGACCAGGGGGGACACACCCTAGCCACGAGGGTGGGGGGCGCGCCTGCCTCCCCTGGGCGCGCCCCCCTACCTCATGGGTCCCCTAGAGCTCCTCCGACCTCAACTCCAACTCTATATATTCGTCGCCATGAGAGATTATCACCAACTCCAACTCCAGCCCTAAACTCTCTTGGAAGGGCTAATCTGGAGACTGTTCAGGGCTCCGAAGAGGGGAATCCGTCGCCATCATCATCATCAACCATCCTCCATCACCAATTTCATGATGCTCACCACCTTGCGTGAGTAATTCCATCATAGGCTTGCTAGACGGTGATGGGTTGGATGAGATTAATCATGTAATCGAGTTAGTTTTGTTAGGGTTTGATCCCAAGTATCCACTATGTTCTGAGATTGATGTTGTTATGATTTTGCTATGCTTAATGCTTGTCACTAGGGCCCGAGTGCCATGATTTCAGATCTGAACCTATTATGTTTTCATCAACATATGAGAGTTCTTGATCCTATCTTGCAAGTCTATAGTCACCTACTATGTGTTATGATCCGGCAACCCCGAAGTGACAATAATCGGGACCACTTACGGTGATGACCGTAGTTTGAGGAGTTCATGTATTCACTATGTGTTAATGCTTTGGCCTGGTACTCTATTAAAAGGAGGCCTTAATATCCCTTAGTTTCCGCAAGGACCCTGCTGCCACGGGAGGGTAGGACAAAAGATGTCATGCAAGTTCTTTTCCATAAGCACGTATGACTATATTTGGAATACATGCCTACATTACATTGATGAACTAGAGCTAGTTTTGTGTCACCCTTGGTTATGACTGTTACATGATGAACCACATCCGGCATAATTCTCTATCACCGATCCATTGCCTACGAGCTTTCCATATATTGTTCTTCGCTTATTTACTTTTCCGTTGCTATTGCTATCATCACTACAAAATACCAAAAATATTACTTTTGCTACTTTTACTTTTGCTATCGTTACCACTACTATCATATTACTTTGCTACTAAATACTTTGCTATAGATATTAAGTTTCCAGGTGTGGTTGAATTGACAACTCAGCTGCTAATACTTGAGAATATTCTTCGGCTCCCCTTGTGTCGAATCAATAAATTTGGGTTGAATACTCTACCCTTGAAAACTGTTGCGATCCCCTATATTTGTGGGTTATCAAGACTATTTTCTGGCACCGTTGCCGGGGAGCATAGCTCTATTATTTGAGTCACTTGGGATTTATATCTGCTTATCATTATGAAGAACTTGAGAGATCCAAAAACCAAGATTTATCCCTCAACTACGAGGGGAGGTAAGGAACTGCCATCTAGCTCTGCACTTGATTCACCTTCTGTTTTGAGTAAGCTTGCGACACCTAAACCTGCTTCTGCTATTGATTCTGATATGTCGCATATTATTGATGATGCCACTTCTGCTATGCATGATACTTATGATGAAACTACTTCTATGCTTGATACAACTGTGCCACTTGGTGAATTTCTTGATGAACAACTTGCCAGGGCTAGAGAGAATGAAATTATTGAAACTGATAATACTGATGAAAGTGATTATGAAGGCTCTCCTAATAAATATGAATTACATGTTGTGCCTGAGGGCTATGTTATGGATGAAGAAACTAAAAGAGACTTTCTTGCTTGCAATGATAGTAGTGATCTTAAAAAATTATTATCTAAGCTTAAACAAAAAACTCTGAATGCTAGAATGAAATATGATCCTGCTTATGCTACTTCACCTATCTTTGTTACTGATAAGGATTATGAATTCTCTATTGATCCTGATATAATTACTTTGGTTGAATCTGATCCTTTTTATGGCTATGAATCTGAAACTGTTGTGGCACATCTTACTAAATTAAATGATATGGCTACCCTGTTCACCAATGATGAGAGAACTCGCTACTTTTATATCCTTAAAATATTTCCATTCTCACTAAAGGGTGATGCTAAAATATGGTTTAATTCTCTTGATCCTGGTTGTGTGCGTAGTCCCCAGGATATGATTTATTACTTCTCTGCTAAATATTTCCCTGCTCATAAGAAACAAGCTGCCTTAAGGGATATATATAATTTTGTGCAAATTGAAGAAGAGAGTCTCCCACAAGCTTGGGGGAGGCTTATCCAATTACTTAATGCTTTGCCTGATCATCTTCTTAAGAAAAATGAAATACTTGATATCTTTTATAATGGACTAACCGATGCTTCCAGAGATTACCTAGATAGTTGTGTTGGTTCTGTTTTCAGGGAAAGAACACCGGATGAAGCTGAAATTCTATTGAATAATATGTTGACAAATGAAAATAATTGGACACTTCCTGAGCCAGCACCTGAGCCAACCCCTGATCCTATTCCTAAACCAACTACGAAGAAAAGGGGTGTTCTATTTCTCAGTCCCGAAGATATGCAAGAGGCAAAGAAATCCATGAAAGAAAAGGGTATTAAAGCTGAAGATGTTAAGAATTTACCTCCTATTGAAGAAATACATGGTCTTAATTTACCGCCTGTTGAAGAAATATATGGTTTTAATCCATCACCTATTGAATAAACACATGGTCTTGATAACCCGACACAGGTAGTAAAGGTAAATTATCTCTATAGACATGATAAAGCTGAAATCCCATTTACTAAGTTTGCTAGGCCATGCTTAGATGAGTTTGATAAATTTATGGTTAAGCAAGAAGACTTCAATGCTTATTTTGGTAGAGAATTAAAACGTAGTGCTGATATGCTTGAACACTTGGGTGATTATATGGCTAATGTCAAAGGTGAACTTAAACTTATTAGTAAACATGCTTCTATGGTTACCACTCAAGTAGAACAAGTACTTAAAGCTCAAAATGATTTGCTCAATGAATTGAATAGTAAGAATAAGGACTATGCTGTTAGAGTGGCTACTAGAACTGGTAAAATGACTCAGGAACCTTTGTATCCTAAAGGCCACCCTAAGAGAATTGAGAAAGATTCTCAGAGAAATAATATAGATGCACCTAGTCCTTCTAAAAGGAAGAAAAAGAAAAATGATAAGACTTTGCATGCTTCTAGTGAACCTATTGCTGAAACACCTGAGAATCCAAATGATATTTCTATTTCTGATGCTGAAACACAATCTGGTAATGAACATGAAACTAGTGATAATGTTAATGATAATGTTCATGTTGATGCTCAACCTTGTAATGATAATGATATAGAAATTGAACCTGCTGTTGATCTTGATAACCCACAATCAAAGAATCAACGTTATGATAAGAAAGACTTTGTTGCTAGGAGGCACGATAAGGAAAGAGAGCCTTGGGTTCAAAAACCCATGCCTTTTCCTCCCAAACCATCCAAGAAAAAGGATGATGAGGATTTTGAGCGCTTTGATAAAATGATTAGACCTATATTTTTGCGTATGCGATTAACTGATATGCTCAAAATGAATCCTTATGCTAAGTACATGAAAGAAATTGTTACTAATAAAAGAAAGATACCGAAAGCTGAAATCTCCACCATGCTTGCTAATTATACTTTTAAAGGTGGAATACCAAAGAAACTTGGAGATCCAGGAGTACCCACTATACCATGCTCCATTAAAAGAAACTATGTTAAAACTGCTTTATGTGATCTTGGAGCCGGTGTTAGTGTTATGCCTCTCTATTTATATCGTAGACTTGATTTGAATAAGTTGACACCTACTGAAATATCTTTGCAAATGGATGATAAATCAACTGCTATACCTGTTGGTATTTGTGAGGATGTGCCTGTTGTGGTTGCTAACGTTACTATTTTAACGGACTTTGTTATTCTTGATATTCCCGAGGACGATAGTATGTCTATTATTCTTGGAAGACCCTTTTTGAATACTGCAGGGGCTGTTATTGATTGCACCAAAGGCAATGTCACTTTTCATGTTAATGGTAATGAGCATACGGTACACTTTCCGAGGAAACAACCTCAAGTCCACAGTATCAATTCTATTGGAAAAATTCCATCGATTATTTTTGGAGGTTTTGAATTTCCTCTTCCTACTGTCAAGAAGAAATATGATATTCTTATTGTTGGGGATGTGCATATCCCCGTTGAGGTAACCTAGTGTTATTCGAAAATTCTCTGGTTCCATGTTATTCGGAATGAGTTTGTTAACAAGACTTGATCAACCTTGTTAATGTATTCCTTTTGATGATCATGAGATGGATGAATTTAGAAAACACGACTCTCTGTACCCTCTTTCTACTTTCTATTATTTATATTAAATAAAGCAAAAATAGTAATTTCTGGCTGTTTCTGATTATCCGTGTAATATAAAAATACCCCGAAAATAAAAGTTCTCCAAATGCCCTGAAATTTAAATATGATTTTTTCTAGAATATTTGAGAATATTTGGCACTGAGAACACAGCAGGGGACATCCACCTGGCCATGAGGGTGGAGGGCGCGCCCTACCCCCCTGGGCGCGCCCCCTACCTCGTGGGCCCACGGTGGCCCTCCTCCACTTATTCCTGCACCCACACACTCCTTCTTCCTCCCACAAACACCATTATCCAGCTCAAGCATGAGTTCTAGCTCATTTTGCTGCGATTTTCGATCTCCTTGCTCAAAGCACCTCTCACAAAACTGCTTTGGGTGATTGTTCCATGGTATGTGACTCCTCCAATGGTCCAATTAGTTTTTGTTCTAGTGCTTTATTCATTGCATATTTTTGCTGCTTAGGTGACCCTGTTCTTGAGCTTGCATGTCAAATTTATGTGGTTCCAAGTAGTTTTGATGCATGATATAGGCTCTAGGCACTTGTAGGAGTAGTTGCTATCAATTTTGTTGAGTTTGGTTCACTTTTATTATGAAGTTATAAAAAAATTCAGAAATTTTTCAGAGGAAGAAATATGTTTAGGAAAATGTACTAAGGTGGTTCTTCAAGGAAAAAAGGACCCAGGCTTGCAATGCGTGATGCTGATGATGAGCCATCAAGGGACGCTCCAGTGCGGCCTTGTGAATGGCCTTCAGAGGACTTCATGGATCGAGCAGGAATTAAGGAAGAATTTAACACATATTTGCGTAATGCCGATCTTGTGAGCTTCGAGGCAGAAAAGTGCCACCAGTACCACTATCTCACTAGTTCCTTTGTGAGGAGGTTTGAATTTTCATCTTCACGCAATTTTCAAACTGTCATGTTTTATCTTTATGAAAATTCGTATACTATGGACTTCGAGGATTTTACCACTGCTTGCAAACTCCCACAATGGGGTAGTGCTAGTGAACCTCGCAAATCTGAGTTTAGAGATTTTCTTGCTAGTATAATTGTGGGGGAATCTAGAGATATAGCACAAGCTACCATAGGGAGCATTCACTTTCCTGCTATACATTTTTTTGCTCTCTTCATAGGTAGATGCATTAATGGTAAAGATGAAGCATGTCACATGTGTGTCCCTGACCTTAGTATTCTTAGGAGTGCTGTGTTAGGAGATAAATCTTATAATTTGGGAGCCATTGTTGCACGTAGGTTGCATCTTACTAGGTTTAATGGAGATTTCTTTGGTGGAATTTATGCAACCCGCATAGCTAATTTCCTTGGCATAACCATACGTGAGGATGATATTGAGTTGCCCCATGCTTATTTGGATTATGAGGCTATGGTTCGTCGTCAGTTTGTTGAGAGGAACGATCAGTTCCTCCTGTACCGACTAATCTTTGGCAGACGACGCACCTATCACGTCACTCTCGCTGCTTCTACTTTCTTTGACTTTTAGGCAAAAGGGAGATATTTTATAACCAGAGAGGAGACGGAAGAGTATAAGAGGAGGGTTGAGACAGCTCGCCTCCAAGCTGCAGCCCATGATGCATGACTGTTGCAACTCAGTATGACCCCAACTACAACTTTGGATATCCGCCAGGCCAACCGTGGCCATAGACCAACTTAGGCCAAAAGCCTAAGCTTGGGGGAGTACGTATTTCCCACCAACATTACATTTATGTTCAGACACTCATTGCTAGATGTCGGTGCTCATACTTTTTCATCGTAATATCCATGCTAGTTTATTGTCCTTTTATGCTTTCTTCTTGTGTGTTTAATAAACCTTAAGAAAAAAATAGTTGTAGCTTTTAGCTAGCTTTAATTTCTATGCTTGTAATAGTAATTAAAAAGAAAACCCAAAAAGATTTCCTGCTCTTATTTTTGCTTGTTGGGAGCTTTCCCGTGTAAATAGTTTTATTTCTTTTCTTTTCTTTGGGGGTCGATAGGAGAAGACCATAATTAAACTATTAAAGTGGCTCTTATATGCATTATTGTTGATCTGACAAAAGAGCCCATATTACCTTGTCTTCTCTCTTGAATTGAATGCTTGCGGATTCCAGATTAGTCCAATGCACGTGCACTATTATTATTATCCACACTATTCGGTCGTGCAAGTGAAAGGTAATAATGATGATTATATGATGAACTTATTGAGATGAGAAAAGCTGGTATGAACTCGACCTCTCTTGTTTTTGTAAATATGATTAGTTCATCATTCCTGATTCAGCCTATTATGAATAAACATGTTTGCAATGACAATTAGATATCATAGTTTCTTATGCCATGCTTAATTAGCTAGGAGCTTATAATGGTTTACTTTGCATGCCAACATGCTATTAAAATGGTTGTGCTGTGGTATGATAGGGTGGTATCCTCTTTTGAACGATTCGAGTGGCTTGACTTGGCACATGTTCACGCATGTACTTGAAAAAAAATCAACATAGCTTCTACGATATTTATGTTCATGGTACATTATATCCTACTCATGCTTGCATTCGGTGTTGATTAATTTTAATGCATGTTCATGACTGGTGTCGCTCTCTAGCTGGTCGCTTCCCAGTCTTTTTCTAGCCTTCACCTGTACTAAGCGGGAATACTGCTTGTTCATCCAATTCCATAAACCCCAAAGTTATGCCATATGAGTCCACCATACCTACCTATATACGGTATCTACCTGCCGTTCCAAGTAAATTTGTATGTGCCAAACTCTAAACCTTCAAATAAACATTCTGTTTTGTATGCTTGAATAGCTCATGTATCAACTAGGGCTGTCCGTATCTTCCATGTTAAGCAGGTTATTCTCAAGAGGAGTGGACTCTGCTCCTCACTCACGAGAAAATGGCTGGTCACCGGGATGCCCAGTCCCATGCTTATGCAAATCAAATCAAAATAATTGCAAACAAAACTCCCCCTGGGCCTCTTGTTAGTTGGAGGCACTCGTTGTTTCGAGCAAGCCATGGATTGATGCTTGTTGGTGGAGGGGGAGTACAAACTTTACCATTCTGTTTGGGAACCGCCTATAATGTGTGTAGCATGGAAGATATCGCCATCTCTTGGTTGTTATGTTGACAATGAAAGTATACCTCTCAAAATATTATTCACCTCTATTTCAAAACTGAGCTCTGGCACCTCTACAAATCCCTTCTTCCCTCTGCGAAGGGCCTATCTATTTACTTTTATGTTGAGTCATCATCCTCTTATTAAAAAGCACCAGTTGGAGAGCACCGCTGTCATTTGCATTCATTACTGTTAGTTTACATTGAGTATGACTTGACTGGATCTCTTTTATCATGAATTACAATGTCTAGTCAGTCCTTGATCTTTAAAGGTGCTCTGCATTTATGTTTTGCGGTCTCAAAAAGGGCTAGCAAGATACCATCTTGTTATATCATATTATGATTGTTTTGAGAAAGTGTTGTCATCTGAGATTTATTATTGTTGCTCGCTAGTTGATTATGCCATTGATATGAGTAAACATGAGACCTAAGAGTTATTGTGAATATGGTTAGTTTATAATCTTTGCTGAAAACTTGAATGCTGGCTTTACATATTTACAACAACAAGAGCAAATAGAGTTTGTAAAAGTTTTTCTTTATCATTTTCAGTTTGTCAACTGAATTGCTTGAGGACAAGCAAAGGTTTAAGCTTGAGGGAGTTGATATGTCTCCGTCGTATCTACTTTTCCAAACACTTTTGCCCTTGTTTTGGACTCTAACTTGCATGATTTGAATGGAACTAACCTGGACTGATGTTGTTTTCAGCAGAATTGCCATGGTGTTATTTATGTGCAGAAACAAAAGTTCTCGGAATGACCTGAAACTTCACGGAGATTATTTTTGAAAATAATAAAAAATACTGGCAAAAGATCAAGACCAGGGGGGCCACACCCTAGCCACGAGGGTGGGGGTGCCTGCCCCCCTGGGCGCGCCCCCTACCTCGTGGGCCCCCTGGAGTTCCTCCGACCTCAACTCCAACTCTATATACTCGTGTTCGGAGAGAGAAAAATTAGAGAGAAAGATCCATCGCGTTTTACGATACGGAGCCGCGGCCAAGCCATAAACTCTCTCGGGAGGGCTGATCTGGAGTCTGTTCGGGGCTCCGGAAAGGGGAATCTGTCGCCATCGTCATCATCAACCATCCTCCATCACCAATTTCATGATGCTCACCGCCGTGCGTGAGTAATTCCATCGTAGGCTTGCTGGACGGTGATGGGTTGGATGAGATTTATCATGTAATCGAGTTAGTTTTGTTAGGGTTTGATCCCTAGTATCCACTATGTTCTGAGATTGATGTTGTTTTGACTTTGCTATGCTTAATGCTTGTCACTAGGGCCTGAGTGCCACGATTTCAGATCTGAACCTATTATGTTTTCATCAATATATGAGATTTCTTGATCCTATCTTGCAAGTCTATAGTCACCTACTATGTGTTATGATCCGGCAACCCCGAAGTGACAATAATCAGGACCACTTCTGGTGATGACCGTAGTTTGAGGAGTTCATGTATTCACTATGTGTTAATGCTTTGATCCGGTACTCTATTAAAAGGAGGCCTTAATATCCCTTAGTTTCCGCAAGGACCCCGCTACCACGGGAGGGTAGGACAAAAGATGTCATGCAAGTTCTTTTCCGTAAGCATGTATGACTATATTCGGAATACATGCCTACATTACATTGGTGAACTGGAGCTAGTTCTGTGTCACCCTAGGTTATGAGTGTTACATGATGAACCACATCCGGCATAATTCTCTATCACCGATCCATTGCCTACGAGCTTTCCATATATTGTTCTTCGCTTATTTACTTTTCTGTTGCTATTGCTATCATCACTACAAAATACCAAAAACATTACTTTTGCTACTGTTACTTTTGCTATCGTTACCACTACTATCATATTACTTTGATACTAAATACTTTGCTGCAGATATTAAGTTTCCAGGTGTGGTTGAATTAACAACTCAGCTGCTAATACTTGAGAATATTCTTTGGCTCCCCTTGTGTCGAATCAATAAATTTGGGTTGAATACTCTACCCTCGAAAACTGTTGCGATCCCCTATACTTGTGGGTTATCAATACACCGTCGGAGGCATTCATATAGAGTTATATTTTGTTCTATTATCGAGTTGTAATTTTTGATTTGTAAATAAATAGAAGTGTGATGATCATCATTATTAGAGCATTGTCCCGTGTGAGGAAAAAAAGAGAAAGGCCAAATAAAAAAATAGAAGGCCCAAAAATGAGAGAAAAAGAGAGAAGGGACAATGTTACTATCCTTGTTCCACAGTTGTGCTTCAAAGTAGCACCATGATCTTCATGATAGAGAGTCTCTTATTTTGCCACTTTCAATACTAATGGGAATTTTCATTATAGAACTTGGCTTGTATATTCCAACAATGCACTTCCTCAAAATGCCCTAGGTCTTCGTGAGCAAGCAAGTTGGATGCACACCCACTTAGTTTCTTTTGTTGAGCTTTCATACATTTAGAGCTCAAGTGCATTAGTTGCATGGCAATCCCTACTCCTCGCATTGACATCAATTGATGGGCATCTCCATAGCCCGTTGATTAGCCGCGTCAATGTGAGACTTTCTCCTTTTTTGTCTTCTCCACACAACCTCCATCATCATATTCTGTTCCACCTATAGTGCTATGTCCATGGCTCGCGCTCATGTATTGCGTGGAAGTTTAAAAAGTTTGAGAATACTAAAGTATGAAATAATTGCTTGGCTTGTCATCGGGGTTGTGCATGATAGGAGCATTTTGTGTGACGAAAATGAAGCATGGCCAAACTATATGATTTTGTAGGGATGAGCTTTCTTTGGCTATGTTATTTTGAGAAGACATAATTGCTTGGTTAGTATGCTTGAAGTATTATTGTTTCTATGTCAATATTAAAGTTTTGTCTTGAATCTTGCGGATCTGAACATTCATGCCACAATAAAGAGAATTACATTGATAATTATGCTAGGTACCATTCGACATCAAAACTTCTGTTTTTATCATTTACCTACTCGAGGACGAGCATGAATTAAGCTTGGGGATGCTTGATACGTCTCCAACGTATCTATAATTTTTGATTGTTCCACGCTATTATATTATCCATCTAGGATGTTTTATATGCATTTATATGGTATTTTATATGATTTTCGGGACTAACCTATTAACCTAGAGCCTAGTGCCAGTTTCTGTTTTTTCTTGTTTTTGAGTTTTACAGAAAAGGAATACCAAACGGAGTCCAATTGATGTGCCATTTTTTGATGATTTTTATGGACCAAAAGAAGCCCCCGAAGTAAAAGAGTTGGGCCAGAAGTGTCCCGGGCCGTCCACGAGGGTGGGGGCGCACCCTACCCACCCCCCCCCCGGCGCGCCGCCCTATCTCCTGGACGAATCGGGGACCCCCTGACTTGTTCCCGACGCCAAAAATTCCTATAAATATAGAAACCTCCAGAAAATAACCTAGATTGGGAGTTCCGCCGCCGCGAGCCTCTATAGCCACCAAAAACCAATCGGGACCCTGTTCCAGCACCCTGCCGGAGGGGGGATCCCTCACCAGTGGCCATCTTCATCATCCCGGCGCTCTCCATGACGAGGAGGGAGTAGTTCACCCTCGGGGCTGAGGGTATGTACCAGTAGCTATGTGTTTGATCTCTCTCTCTCGTGTTCTTGATTCGGCACGATCTTGATGTATCGCGAGCTTTGCTATTATAGTTGGATCTTATGATGTTTCTGCCCCTCTACTCTCTTGTAATGGATTGAGTTTTCCCTTTGAAGTTATCTTGTTAGATTGAGTCTTTAAGGATTTGACAACACTTGATGTATGTCTTGCATGTGCTTATCTGTGGTGACAATGGGATATTCACGTGATCCACTGGATGTATGTTTTGGTGATCAACTTGCGAGTTCCGTGACCTCGTGAACTTATGCATAGGGGTTGAGATTGTGTGATGCATATCGTATAATCATACCCACGGATACTTGAGGTGACATTGGAGTATCTAGGTGACATTAGGGTTTTGGTTGATTTGTGTCTTAAGGTGTTATTCTAGTACAAACTCTAGGATAGATTGAACGGAAAGAATAGCTTTGTGTTATTTTACTACGGACTCTTGAATAGATCGATCAGAAAGAATAACTTTGAGGTGGTTTCGTACCCTACAATAATCTCTTCATTTGTTCTCTGCTATTACTGACTTTGGAGTGACTCTTTGTTGCATGTTGAGGGATAGTTATATGATCCAATTATGTTATCCTTGTTGAGAGAACTTGCACTAGTGAAAGTATGAACCCTAGGCCTTGTTTAAACGCATTGCAATATCGTTTTTTCTCACTTTTATCATTAGCTACCTTGCTGTTTTTATATTTTCAGATTACAAAAACCTATATCTACCATCCATATTGCACTTGTATCACCATCTCTTCACCGAACTAGTGCACCTATACAATTTACCATTGTATTGGGTGTGTTGGGGACACAAGAGACTCTTTGTTATTTGGTTGCAGGGTTGTTTGAGAGAGACCATCTTCATCCTACGCCTCCCACAGATTGATAAACCTTAGGTCATCTACTTGAGGGAAATTTTCTATTGTCCTACAACACTCTGCACTTGGAGGCCCAACAACATCTACAAGAATAAGGTTGTGTAGTAGACATCAATTACTGTACCACTCTGGTGCGGAACGTGCTCTGGTTGACCTACCAGGTCCGGTAGTAACTTGATCTGAAGTTTTTCAAGCTTCCTCTCTAGTTGGTGTAGGCATCACTGGAATTGATTTCTGTGATGAACTAATTTCCAATTTGAGAGAAGGTACAATTACCTCATCAAGTTCCACTTTCCTCCCACTCACTTCTTTCGAGAGAAACTCCTTCTCTAGAAAGGATCCATTCTTAGTAACAAAGATCTTGCCTTCGGATCTGTGATAGAAGGTATACCCAATAGTTTCTTTTGGGTATCCTATGAAGACGCACTTCTCCGATTTGGGTTCGAGCTTATCAGGCTGAAGCTTTTTCACATAAACATCGCAACCCCAAACTTTAAGAAACGACAGCTTAGGTTTCTTGCCAAACCATAGTTTATACGGTGTCGCCTCAACAGATTTAGATGGTGCCCTCTTTAACGTGAATGGAGTTGTCTTTAATGCATAACCCCAAAACGATAGTGGTAAATTGGTAAGAGACATCATAGATCGCACCATATCTAATAGAGTACGGTTATGACGTTCAGACACACCATTACGCTTTGGTGTTCCAGGTGGCGTGAGTTGTGAAACTATTCCATATTGTTTTAAATGAAGGCCAAACTCGTAACTCAAATATTTTCCTTCGCGATCAGATCGTAGAAACTTTATTTTCTTGTTATGATGATTCTCCACTTCACTCTGAAATTCTTTGAACTTTTCATGTTTCAGACTTGTGTTTCATTAAGTAGATATACCCATATCTGCTCAAATCATCTATGAAGGTTAGAAAATAATGATACCCGCCACGAGCCTCAACATTCATCGGACCATATACATCGGTATGTATTATTTCCAATAAGTCAGTGGCTCGCTCCATTGTTCCGGAGAACGGTGTCTTAGTCATCTTGCCCATGAGGCATGGTTCGCAAGTATCAAATGATTCATAATCAAGTGATTCCAAAAATCCATCCGCATGGAGTTTCTTCATGTGCTTTACACCAATATGACCTAAACAGCAATGCCACAAGTATGTTGCACTATTATTATCAACTTTGCATCTTTTGGCATCAATATTATGAATATGTGTATCACTACGATCGAGATTCAATAAACCATTTATATTAAGTGTATGACCATAGAAGGTTTTATTCATGTAAACAGAACAACAATTATTCTTTGACTTAAATGAATAACCGTATTGCAATAAACATGATCCAATCATATTCATGCTCAACGCAAACTCCAAATAACATTTATTTTAGGTTCAACACTAATCCCGAAGGTAAAAGGAGTGTGTGATGGTGATTTTATCAACCTTGGAATCATTTCCAACATACATCGTCACCTTGACCTTAACTAGTCTCTGTTCATTTTGCAACTCCTGTTTCGTGTTATTAATCTTAGCAATTGAACCGGTATCAAATACTCTGGAGTTACTATGAACACTATTAAAGTACACATCAATAACATGTATATCAAATATACTTTTGTTTCACTTTGCCATCCTTCTTATCCGCCAAGTATTTAGAGTAGTTTCGCTTCCAGTGACCATTCCCTTTGCAGTAGAAGCACTCAGTTTCAGGCTTAGGTCTAGCTTTGGGCTTCTTCATGGGAGTGGCAACTTGCTTGCCATTCTTCTTGAAGTTCCCTTTCTTTCCCTTGATCTTTTACTTGAAACTAGTGGTCTTGTCAATCATCAACACTTGATGCTTTTTCTTGATTTCTACCTTTGCCAATTTCATCATCGCGAAGAGCTTGGGAATCGTTTCTGTTCTCCCTTGCATATTATAGTTCATCACGAAGTTCTAGTAACTTGGTGATAGTGACAAGAAAATTATGTCAGTCACTATCTTCTCAAGAAGATTAACTCCCACTTGATTCAAGTGACTATAGTACTTAGATATTCTGAGCACATGCTCACTAGATGAGCTATTTTCCTCCATCTTGTAGGCAAAGTACTTGTCAGAGGTCTCATACCTCTTAACACAGGCATGAGTCTGAAATACCAATTTCAGCTCTTGGAACATCTCATATGCTCCATGGTGTTCAAAACATTTTTAAAGTCTCAGTTCTAAGCCATAAAGTATGACGCACTAAACTATCAAGTAGTCATCATACCGAGCTTGTCAAACGTTCATAACGTCTGCATCAGCTCCTGCAACAGGTCTGTCACCTAGCGGTGCATCAAGGACATAATTCTTCTATGCAACAATGAGGATAATCCTTAGATCACGGACCTAGTCCGCATCATTGCTACTATCATCATTCAACTTAGTTTTCTCTGGGAACATATCAAAAATAAAACAGGGGAGCTATACGCGAGCTATTGATCTAGAACATAGATATGCAAATACTATAAGGACTAAGTTCATGATAAATTAAGTTCAATTAATCATATTACTTAAGAACTCCCACTTAGATAGACATCTCTCAAGTCATCTAAATGATTACGTGATCCAAATCAACTAAACCATGTATGATCATCACGTGAGATGGAGTAGTCTTCAATGGTGAACATCTCTATGTTCATCATATCTACTATATGATTCACATTCGACCTTTCGGTCTCCAGTGTTCAGAGGCCATGTCTGTACATGCTAGGCTCGTCAAGTTTACCCTGAGTATTCCGCACGTGCAAAATTGTCTTGCACCTGTTGTATCTGAACGTAGAGCTTATCACACCCGATCATCACGTGGTGTCTCAGTACGACGAACTGTCGCAACGGTGCATACTCAGGGAGACACTTATACCTTGAAATTTTAATGCGGGATCATCTTATAATGCTACCGCCGTACTAAGCAAAATAAGATGCATAAAAGATAAACATCACATGCAATCAAAATATGTGACATGATATGGTCATCATCATCTTCTGCCTTTGATCTCCATCTCCAAAGCACCGTCATGATTTCCGTCATCATCGGCTTGACACCTTGATCTCCATCGTATCGTCGTTGTCGTCTCGCCAACTATTGTTTCTACAACTATCGCTAATGGATAGAGATAAAGTAAAGCAATTACATGGCGATTGCATTTCATAAAATAAAGCGACAACCATAAGGCTCCTGTCAATTGCCGATAACTTTTACAAAACATGATCATCTCATACAATAACGTATATCACATCATGTCTTGACCATATCACATCACAACATGCCCTGCAAAAACAAGTTAGACGTTCTCTACTTTGTTGTTGCAAGTTTTACGTGGCTACTATGGGCTTCTAGTAAGAACCGTTCTTACCTACGCATCAAATCCACAATGATTTTTCGTCAAGTGTGTTGTTTAAACCTTCAACAAGGACCGGTCAAAGTCAAACTCGATTCAACTAAAGTTGGAGCAACAGACACCCACCAGCCACCTTTATGCAAAACAAGTTGCATGTCTGTCGGTGGAACCGGTCTCATGAACATGGTCATGTAAGGTTGGTCCGGGCCGCTTCATCCAACAATGCCGCCGAATCAAAGTAAGACGTTGGTGGTAAGCAGTATGACTATGATCGCCCACAAATCTTTGTGTTCTACTCATGCATATCATCTACGCATAGACCTGGCTCGGATGCCACTGTTGGGGAACGTAGCATGCAATTTCAAAAAAATCCTACTATCACGCAAGATCTATCTAGGAGATGCCTAGCAACGAGAGGGGGAGAGTGTGTCCACGTACCCTCGTAGACCGAAAGCGGAAGCGTTAGATTAATGTGGTTGATGTAGTCGAACGTCTTCGTGATCCAATCGATCAAGTACTGAACGTACGGCACCTCCGAGTTCATCACACGTTCAGCTCGATGACGTCCCTCGAACTCTTGATCCAGCTGAGGGTTGAGGGAGAGTTTCGTCAGCACGACGGTGTGGTGACGGTGATGGTGATGTGATCCGCGCAGGGCTTCGCCCAAGCACTACGTGAATATGACCGTAGGAGTAAACAGTGGAGAGAGACGCCTCACACGGCTTGGAACAATTGGTGTGTCTACAAGGGGTGCCCTGCCCATGTATATAAAGGAGGGAGAGGAGGAGGCCTGCCACCAGGGGGCACGCCAAGAGGGGGAAGTCCTACTAGGACTCTAGTCCTAGTAGGACTCGCCCCCCCCCCCCCCCCGCCCACTTTTTCCTTCTCATGGAGGGGGAAAGAGGGAAGGAGAGGGAGAGAGGGAAAGTAAAGGGGGGCCGCGCCCCCTTCCCCTTGTCCAGTTCGGACAGCCCATGGGGGCGCCACCCCTTATGGGCTCCCTTCTCTTTCCCCTATGGCCCACGATGGCCCATTACTTCCCCGGGGGGTTCCGGTAACCCCTCGGTGCTCCCATAAATATCTGAAACGTCCTGAAACCATTCCAGTGTCCAAATACTATCGTCCAATATATCAATCTTTACCTCTCGACCATTTTGAGACTCCTCGTCATGTTCGTGATCTCATTCGGGACTCCGAACAATATTTGGTCACCAAAACACATAACTCATAATACAAATCGTCATCAAACGTTAAGCATGCAGACCCTACGGGTCATCAAACGTCATCAAACGTTAAGCATGCAGACACATCTCCGGTCAATAACCAATAGCAGAACCTGGATGCTCATATTGGTTCCAACATATTCTACGAAGATCTTTATCGGTCAAAACCGTAATGACAACATACATAATTCCCTTTGTCATCGGTATGTTACTTGCCCGGTATTCGATCGTCGGTATTTTCATACCTAGTTCAATCTCGTTATTGGCAAGTCTCTTTACTCGTTCTGTAATACATCATCCCGCAACTAACTCATTAGTCACATGCTTGCAAGGCTTATTATGATGTGCATTACCGAGAGGGCCCAGAGATACCTCGCCGATACTCGGAGTGACAAATCATAATCTCGATCTATGCCAACCCAACAAACACCTTCGGAGATACCTGTAGAGCATCTTTATGATCACCCAGTTACGTTGTGACGTTTGATAGCACACAAGGTATTCCTCCGGTATCCGGGAGTTGCATAATCTCATAGTCGACGGAATATGTATTTGACATGAAGAAAGCAATAGCAATAAAACTGAATGATCAACATGCTGAGCTAACGGATGGGTCTTGTCCATCACATCATTCTCCTAATGATGTGATCCCGTTCATCAAATGACAACACATGTCTATGGTTAGGAAACTTAACCATCTTTGATTAACGAGCTAGTCTAGTAGAGGCTTACTAGGGACACGGTGTCTATGTATCCACACATGTATCAAGTTTCCGGTTAATACAATTCTAACATGAATAATAAACATTTATCATGATATAAGGAAATATAAAATAACAACTTTATTATTGCCTATAGGGCATATTTCCTTCAACACCATCCAAGAGGCTTTGTCGAAGTATTGCGACCACTTGATTCAACTCATCGGACCGTAGCCTAGTAGTGTGCAAATCACCGAGCAAGCAAGTTGTTAATATGTGTACATCATTTTGGCCGGATATACATTATTGTGTAGATTGCTTTCCGAATATGCATTTTTTTTGTAGTCGGATATGCATTGTTGTGTAGATCACTTACCGCATATGAATTGTTGTGTAGATCGCTAGCTGGATATGAATTGTTTTGTTGATAATTTGTATCTGGATATCTATGCATAGTTTTCTAGCCGGAATGCATTGTTGATTGATACGGCCATTTTGCATCATGTTTTCTTATTGTTACTTTTATTGTTTAAAAGTTATATTTCACTTTTTTGATGCAATTCTAATGTATTTTCTCTCTTAAAATGCAAGACACGCCAAAAGAGGGAGATTGTCGACAGCTAAGATTCTGGCCTAAAAATGGTACAGCAGAGATAACTATTCTCCGGAGCTCCAAATAACCTACAAAGTTATAGAAAAATATTTTTGAATATATAAAAAATATTGGAAGAAAGAAGTACAAGATATAAACCTCGGTGGGGCCACAAGGCAGGGGGCGCACGCTACCCTCCCCCCCCCCCCCGGTGCCTTATGGGCCCCATGGAGATCAACCGATGCCCATCTTCTCCTATATGAAGTCATTTACCCTAGAAAAAAATAAAGAGAGGACTTTCGGGACGAGCCGCCGCCGTCTCGAGGCGGAATCTGGGTAGAAGCACTTTTGCTCCTGCAAATGAAACTTCCCTCCGGGAGGGGGAAATTGAAGCTATCATCATCACCAATGCTCCTCTCATCGTGGGGGACTCGTCTGCATCAACATCTTCACCAGCACCATCTCATCTCCAGCCCTAGTTTATCTTTTGTGTTCAATCTTCGTATTAAACCTCATATTGGTACCTAGGGGTGCTAGTAGGGTTGATAACATCTTATAGTTGATGCTAGTTGGTTTACTTTATGGAAGATTATATGTTCAGGTTGTTAATTACGTATTTATCTTCTCTGATCATAAACATAATCATGCTTTGTGAGTAGTTCCGTTTGTTCTTGAGGACATGGGAAAATCCTGTTATAAGTAATTTGAAGTTGGTATTCGTTCAATGTTTTGATGATATGTTATGTTCTTTTTCCTCTAGTGATGTCTTGTGAAGGTCGACTACATGACACTTCATCATTGTAACATCCCAAATTTTCAATTTGGAATGTTATACATTAGATCATCATGCATATCATATTTTATTTTGCTTTTGGTTTTGATCCTAGAAAATCCTAAGCAACTCAAGGACCCACGGAGAGAGTTGGGGATTTCGTTATTTACATATTTGAGTTTTCTCAAATTATGTAAACAGGATCATTTTATTTTATTTATTTTATCATCAATTATTTCTATTACAAAAATATGAGAGGGGGAATAAAATGACTTTCCCAAAATATAGAAATATTGAGGATTTAATAAAAAAATCAAATAAGTTTTATTTCGGAGTTTTTCGGTATTTTTATTTGAATTTAAGAAAAATGCGCGTTTTTCGAAGTTGTAGTTTGGGCACAGATAAATGTTCACCTTATCGGGCTTGATTTTAGGAACTCGGGAAAATTTATTTCGTGATTTTTGGAGTCCGTTTAGTATTTCTTTTTATTTTTCTTCCGAGCGGAATTATTTAAAAAAACGCAGAACCGACTTTGGGCCGTACTCGGCCAGGACTCCGCTGGCTGAGGCTTTATAAGCCGCCGCCCCGGCCCGAGAGAGAGAGCCCAGCCGCCAGCCCCGAAGCCCTAACCCTAGCCGCCGCCGCCGCCGCCAGCCGCCATCGCCGACTCGCCGGAGCAGCGCGCCGCCCGAGGTTCGCCGCCGCCTCGTTTTCCGTGCCATTTAAAAAAAATTATGTTCGTCGTTTTTCTTTTTCGTCGGATTTTCGCGGTTATTTTTCTGATCGCGATTTCTGATCCGATTTTTGTTTTAGTATAACTTTTTGCTCGTTTATCGGAATCAGGCGATTCAAGCGCCTGGAGTTTCATCTCGAAACCCTCTTTCCGAATAATCAACTTAAACATGTTTTTGCTACTGTAAAATTTGCCTTAGATCCAGATTACTAGAACGAAGTTGTTTCTTTCGCCGTTTGTTTTCTTTTGCTTCGTTCGATTTGATTCTTTTTGCCAACCATGGTCCTTAAGTTGAACTTTCTGGTTAGATCTTCTATTTGCGTTTTACCTGTGCATTAGATGAGTACTTATTGTATGCTTGTTGGTTTGTCTGTGATAGAATACCCGGAGTGCACTGCCTGTTACATTGAATCTCTCGGTTTCGCGGATCATCAGCAAGGCAAGTAACACTTTGATCATACCTTTTTCTACAACCCAGTTTTATTGCATTAGATCAATCCTCACACATTGCATGAATAGGATCTAATTAAATTGTGGGATGAGAAGTAGATGAGGTAGTACCTATTACCTGTTTATTATCAAACCTTTGGGAGTTACTTCTACGTTTGCTTATTATACCATGCTATGCTAGTAGACGTGGATTGGGTGAGTGAAATCCATGACAGATGTGAGATTGTTAATTAATGGTTTATCTAAGGTGGCAACCTAACACACATCTGGGTGGATTGAGGCACCTGGGTATTCCAGGACTTGCCTGTTTTCTTTTGGACCGCCACCCAGGCTCAAAGGGATCATGGGATTATTCATACTAGAAACTTCCGTGTGCAGCCACAAGCCATTATGGGCTCTGGCATAGTTGACTAAGTTGTGCGAACTCTTACAGTGGTAGACTAGCAGATGTAGGGGATGTAGGTGGTACGGTCTACCCGATCGTAAGGTGCTAGCGCTTCTGAAAGACTATGTCTCGGTCATCCGTCTTCTCAAACACCATGTAGTGCGAGAAACCAAACGGAGGCGATCGAGTCTTGTGGGGAAAAGTGCACAAACCTTTGCAGAGTGTAATAAACTAATCATGATTAGCCGTGTCCCCGGTTATGGACATCTTGAGTATCTAGTACCTGGATTATCATGTGAATCTCAACATGTTACTCTAAAGTTAATTTTGTTGGGTTTTAATGATGTTACTTAATTGGGATTGAGAATGCTGTCAACCATTCTCAATGTTTAACAACCACCATGATAGTAATTAAATTTATTCCTTTGAAGTAGGGAAAAATTGGCTTTACGCAAAAACTGTAACCATAGAGCTTTCCACCAGCCAAATATGCATATAGTATAGTTGTTGCATTCCATTACTCTCTATGTGTTACCTTGCCAGCATATTCCATGTGCTGACCCGTTTTCGGGCTGCAACGTTAATGTTGCAGACTTTTCAGACGACGATTAAGGAGTTTTAGGTCGTGGTTCTATACTCAGTGATGCCGTTGGAGTTGATGGACTCACTTATCTTCCAAGCCTTCCGCTGTTATCGTTATTAGATGGCCTTAAGCCATATTTATTGTAATAAGTTCTCTTTTGAGACACTCGATGTAATAAGTGTGTGATTGCTACTCTGCTATAAATCCTCCGAGTACTGTGTGGTGTCAGCATTACTGATCCAGGGATGACACCGGAGCACAGAGATCAGACTGTTTGAGGTCTGGTCGCTACAGAGATGGTATCAGAGCACACGCTGACTGTAGGACACGACCACTAAGCTAAAGACCTAGATCACTACTCACTCTCTTCTCTTCTGACTTCTCATCTTTTCTACTCTTTAGGATGGCGGATGCAAGGAACAAGTTCACACAACCAGATGAAGATACACCCTTTGGACGCCACTTGAAGGAAGTCACTAGATACCTGAACATAGGAGTACCAAGCTTCACGGGAACCTACAACGCCACTTTACCTGAAGAAGAGCGCTGGATGATTCAAGTTCAAGTTCCAGGAAGGACGTTCATGCCAGTCACTGAGCCCATAGAGTTTTCTTTTGATGCACCAACTTGGAGTCTAGGAAAGAGTATGGCAGCTCACATCGCCATGGGACGCATTGGAGAAGTCTACCGCAAGGATCTCAAGGATACTATCTACCAGATTTGTGGGCGCCGAGATGAACACTGGGAGATGATCAGCACCAGGAAAGATAGATCAATTGCAGCTTTTATCCAGGAGTTAAACCAGCACATTCGACGACAGGAGAATCAGATGTGCGCCGACATGATAGATCTGAAGAAGGCTAAGACTAGAATCAAGGAACTGGAGGAAGAACTCAAGGCTACACGTGAAGATTATGAAGAAGAAATTGAAGTATTGGTGGAGAAGAATGACGATCTGATCAAGAAGATTGGAATATTTATGGGAGGCCCGACACCAGTAGATGAAGACGAAGAACCCAAGGAGATTAGCCCGGAAGACTACATCATCATTGACGGCACCGACTCGGAACAAGATAGTAGCGATGATGACTATGTTGATGAAGCAGGAGCAGATATCATGGAGTCTACAACCGTAGAATATTTCTAGTAGACCACCTCATCAGTAGTAGTAGTCCACCATGTAAATATAGTAGTCCGAGCACTTTTGCGATAGCTAGATCGATTGTATGCCTTTGTTTGATTGATTGAAGTGAATTGTTTGCTTTTGCCTCATGTGCATATGGGTAGTGTTTTCTCTTTAGACCCCCTCTATTCTTATATCTCATCTTTTCTAAACCCTCAGATGCCTCCGAGACGTGACCCCGGATTTGCCTTTCCGCCGGAGCTCACCCAGTTGATCCAGCAGCAGAACACCTTGATGCAGTTGCTAGTTCAGAATCCGAATCAGGGAAACAACAACAACAACCCACCACCACCACCTGTTGACCACTTAGCCCGTTTTCTTAGGCTAAATCCGCCGGTGTTTTCCAGTAGCACCGAGCCGATAGTAGCAGATGATTGGCTCCGCAAGATAGCTAGGGAGTTGACCACAGCAGGATGCACAGATGCGGAGAAGGTGAAGTTTGCCGCACATCAGTTAGAAGGACCCGCAGCATCCTGGTGGGAGAATTTCACAGCCACCTTCCCAGTCGACACTGTCACATGGGACCAGTTTCAGCAGGCTTTTCGTACTGCCCATGTTTCAGCAGGAGCAATGGCCATGAAGAAGCGTGAGTTTCGTAACTTGCGCCAAGGAGGACGGACAGTTGGCCAGTATGTGGAGGAGTTTAGTAAGCTAGCACGTTATGCCCCAGATGACGTTGCTACGGATGCAGCTAAGCAGGAGAAATTCCTGGAAGGACTGAATGATGAGTTGAGTATGCAGTTGATGGTAGCCACCTTCAACAACTACCAGGAGTTGGTAGATCGTGCTCTTATGATTGAAGGGAAGCAGCAGCAAATTGAGAACCGCAAGAGGAAGTATGGACAAGGAAAGTATAATTCAGGAGCTCAGCAGAAGCCACGTTTTACCCCTAGACCGGGAGGACATTTTCAGCATACCCATGGAGTAGGTAGCTCGCACAATCACAATGGCACCAAGAATGGTAATGGGAATGGAGGAAGCAATGGACAGAACCGCAACACCCCATCAACCCCAGCCAAGAAGGACTTGAGCCAAGTCACTTGCTATAAGTGTTCGAAGACCAGGACATTATGCAAATGAATGTCCTGAAGGCCAAAATGGCAATGGAAGTTCTGGGAAGAAGCCGAACCCTTTCAACAGGGGACAGGTGAACCACGTTAATGTGGAGGAGGTTGAAGCTCAGCCCGATGCAGTAATAGGTAAGTTTTTGGTTAAGTCATTTACTGCACTCGTTCTTTTTTATACTGGTGCATCGCATTCATACATCTCAAGGGGATTTGTGGATAAGTATAACCTACCAACCCAAGCCCTTAGGTCACCCATGTTAGTAACCTCGCCAGGAGCAGAGTATGTGGCTAGTCTATGGTGTGATCGGTTACCATTAAGGATTGGTAACTATGTTTTTCCACTCAGACCTAATAGTATTGGAATCTCAAGGATTGGATGTGATATTAGGCATGGATTGGTTATCAAAGTATAAAGGGAATATTGAGTGTGCTAGTAAGTCAATTTTGCTTACCACACCAGAAGGGAGAAGGATCAAGTATGTATCCCGGCATGTGTCAAAGAGGACCCAAGTAAATTGCCTAACAGGAGTTGTGCAGGAGGAAGTACCAGTGGTAAAGGATTTTCCTGATGTATTTCCCGAAGAGTTGCCAGGCATGCCACCGGATAGAGACATTGAGTTTTTGATTGAGCTTTTGCCAGGCACTGGGCCAATATCGAAGAGACCATATAGGATGCCAGCAAAGGATTTGGTGGAAATTAAGAAGCAGATTAAAGAGTTACTGGATAAGGGATATATTCGCCCAAGTTCTTCGCTTTGGGGATCACCAGTACTTCTAGTGGAGAAGAAGGATGGATCGTTAAGGATGGTTGTTGACTATCGAGGATTGAATGAAGTAACGATCAAGAACAAGTACCCACTACCAATGATCAACGATCTGTTTGATCAATTGCAAGGAGCTAAAGTGTTCTCCAAGATCGATTTGCGATCAGGATACCATCAGTTGAAGATTCGAGAACAGGATATTCCGAAGACAGCTTTTACCACCAGGTATGGGCTGTATGAGTATACCTTATGTCATTTGGACTGATTAACGCACCTGCCTATTTTATGAACATGATGAACAAAGTGTTTATGGAGTTTTTGGATAAGTTCGTCGTAGTGTTCATTGATGATATCCTGGTTTATTCGAAGAATGAAGAGGAGCATAAGGAGCATTTGCGTTTGGTACTGGGAAAGCTCAGAGAACATCAATTATATGCCAAGTTCAGCAAATGTGAGTTTTGGTTGAAGGAAGTAGGATTCCTCGGACACGTTATATCCGGAGAAGGTATAGCAGTAGATCCCGCTAAAGTTGAAACCGTGACCAAGTGGGAAGCCCCAACAACAGTTGGAGAGATCCGGAGTTTTCTGGGACTCGCAGGATACTACCGGAGATTTATTGAGAATTTCTCAAAGATTGCAAAGCCTATGACGGAGTTGCTGAAGAAGGATACTAAGTTCAAATGGACTGAGGAGTGTGAGGCTAGTTTCCAGGAGTTGAAGAAACGTTTGGTGACCTCACCAGTGTTGATTTTGCCAGACCAAACCAAGGATTATGAGGTGTATTGCGACGCTTCACGTCGAGGACTTGGAGCAGTGCTTATGCAGGAAGGGAGAGTTGTTTCGTATGCTTCACGACAACTGAAGCCTCACGAATTGAATTATGCCACGCATGATTTGGAGTTAGCAGCCGTAGTGCATGCATTGAAGACATGGAGACATTTCCTCATTGGAAATCATTGTGAGGTGTACACGGATCATAAGAGTTTGAAGTACATTTTCACACAGAAGGAGTTGAATCTCAGACAAAGGAGATGGTTGGAGCTTATCAAGGATTATGATATGAAATTGCATTATCATCCCGGGAAGGCTAATGTAGTAGCTGATGCATTAAGCCGCAAGAGCCATGTCAATACGTTAATAACGGGAGAAATACCCAAGGAGTTAGCAGAAAATCTTCATGAACTATGTGTGGAAATAGTTCCGAGAGGCTATGTAGCAGCGTTGGAAATTCAGTCAACTTTGATGGACAGAATCAGAGAAGCTCAGAAAATGGACAAAGAGATTTCCACTATAAAGGAGAAACTGAGCAGAGGAAAAGCTAAAGGATTTCGTGAGGATGAGCACGACACCCTATGGTTTGAAGACCGTGTTTATGTACCCAACAACCCGGAGATCAGGAAGTTGATTTTGCAAGAGGCACATGATTCACCGTATTCGATTCACCCAGGAAATACCAAGATGTATTTGGATTTGAAGGATATTTTCTGGTGGACCGGAATGAAGAAGGATATTGCGGAGTATGTAGCAGTTTGTGCCGTATGTCAGAGAGTAAAGGCAGAGCATCAGAAGCCAGCAGGATTGTTGCAACCATTGCCGATACTCGAATGGAAGTGGGATAAGCTAGGCATGGATTTTATCGCGGGATTACCAAGGACTCGTTCAGGCTATGACTCGATTTGGGTTGTATTTGATCGATTGACGAAGGTAGCTCATTTCATCCCAGTAAAGACCACTTACACCAGTGCTAAGTTGGCAAAGATATACATGACCAGGATCGTATGTTTGCATGGAGTTCCGAGGAGTATCGTATCAGATAGAGGAACCCAGTTTACCTCAAAGTTCTGGAAGCAGTTGCATGAGACTTTGGGTACTAGGCTAGAATTTAGTACAGCTTTTCATCCGCAGACAGATGGACAGACCGAGAGAGTCAATCAGATTTTGGAGGATATGCTGAGAGCTTGTGCGCTAGATTATGGATCTAGTTGGGACGATAATTTGCCATATGCAGAGTTCTCTTACAATAATAGCTATCAGACCAGTTTGAAGATGGCCCCTTTCGAAGCTCTGTACGGAAGGAGGTGCAGGACACCGTTGTCATGGGACGAAGTTGGAGACCGCCAGTTGTTTGGACCAGATCTGATTAAAGAGTCTGAACAGAAGGTGAAGTTGATTCGCGATAGGCTCAAGGTAGCCCAGTCCAGGCAGAAGAGCTACGCAGATTCTAAACGCAAGGAGACAGTTTACGAAGTCGGAGACAGAGCTTATCTCTGAGTATCCCCACTTCGAGGGATTAAGCGCTTTGGAGTTAAGGGGAAGTTAGCGCCACGATTTGTAGGGCCATATCGAGTTTTGGAGCGTATGGGAGAAGTGGCCTACAAGTTGGAATTGCCAGAAGGATTGACAGGAGTTCATGATGTGTTCCACGTTTCTCAGTTGAAGAAGTGTCACACGGAGATGGCTGACATACCTTTGAGAGACACAATACCATTAAAAGCAATTCAGTTGGATAACAATTTGACCTATGAGGAGAAACCAGTCAAGATTCTCGAGTTTGCCAGCCGAGTCACTCGCAGCAAGGTTATCAAGTTTTGCAAAGTTCAGTGGAGCCACCACACGGAGGATGAAGCCACCTGGGAGCGAGAGGAAGATTTTCTCAAAGACCACCCTCACCTATTTTCTAGCCAACTCGAATCTCGAGGGCGAGATTCATCTTAAGGGGGTAGGTTTGTAACATCCCAAATTTTCAATTTGGAATGTTATACATTAGATCATCATGCATATCATATTTTATTTTGCTTTTGGTTTTGATCCTAGAAAATCCTAAGCAACTCAAGGACCCACGGAGAGAGTTGGGGATTTCGTTATTTACATATTTGAGTTTTCTCAAATTATGTAAACAGGATCATTTTATTTTATTTATTTTATCATCAATTATTTCTATTACAAAAATATGAGAGGGGGAATAAAATGACTTTCCCAAAATATAGAAATATTGAGGATTTAATAAAAAATCAAATAAGTTTTATTTCGGAGTTTTTCGGTATTTTTATTTGAATTTAGGAAAAATGTGCGTTTTTCAAAGTTGTAGTTTGGGCCCACATAAATGTTCACTTTATCGGGCTTGATTTTAGGAACCCGAGAAAATTTATTTCGTGATTTTTGGAGTCCGTTTAGTATTTCGTTTTATTTTTCTTCCGAGCGGAATTATTTAAAAAAAATGCGGAACCGACTTTGGGCCGTACTCGGCCAGGACTCCGCCGGCCGAGGCTTTATAAGCCGCCGCCCGGCCCGAGAGAGAGAGCCCAGCCGCCAGCCCCGAAACCCTAACCCTAGCCGCCGCCGCCGCCGCCAGCCGCCGACTCGCCGGAGCAACTCGCCGCCCGAGGTTCGCCGCCGCCTCGTTTTCCGTGCCGTTTAAAAAAAATTCTGTTCGTCGTTTTTCTTTTTCGTCGGATTTTCGCGGTTATTTTTCTGATCGCGATTTCTGATCCGATTTTCGTTTTAGTATAACTTTTCGCTCGTTTATCGGAATCAGGCGATTCAAGCGCCTGGAGTTTCGTCTCGAAACCCTCTTTCCGAATAATCAACTTAAACATGTTTTTGCTACTGTAAAATTTGCCTTAGATCCAGATTACTAGAATGAAGTTGTTTCTTTCGCCGTTTGTTTTCTTTTGCTTCATTCGATTTGATTCTTTTTGCCAACCAGGGTCCTTAAGTTGAACTTTCTGGTTAGATCTTCTATTTGTGTTTTACCTGTGCATTAGATGAGTACTTATTGTATGCTTGTTGGTTTGTCTGCGATAGAATACCCGGAGTGCGCCGCCTGTTACGTTGAATCTCTAGGTTTCGCGGATCATCAGCAAGGCAAGTAACACTTTGATCATACCTTTTTCTACAACCCAGTTTTATTGCATTAGATCAATCCTCACACATTGCATGAATAGGATCTAATTAAATTGTGGGATGGGAAGTAGATGAGGTAGTACCTATTACCTGTTTATTATCAAACCTTTGGGAGTTACTTCTACGTTTGCTTATTATGCCATGCTATGCTAGTAGACGTGGATTGGGTGAGTGAAATCCATGACAGATGTGAGATTGTTAATTAATGATTTATCTAAGGTGGCAACCTAACACACATCTGGGTGGATTGAGGCACCTGGGTATTCCAGGACTTGCCTGTTTTCTTTTGGACCGCCACCCAGGCTCAAAGGGATCATGGGATTATTCATACTAGAAACTTCCGTGTGCAGCCACAAGCCATTATGGGCTCTGGCATAGTTGACTAAGTTGTGCGAACTCTTACAGTGGTAGACTAGCAGATGTAGGGGATGTAGGTGGTACGGTCTACCCGATCTTAAGGTGCTAGCGCTTCTGAAAGACTATGTCTCGGTCATCCGTGTTCTCAAACACCATGTAGTGCGAGAAAACAAACGGAGGCGATCGAGTCTTGTGGGGAAAAGTGCGCAAACCTCTGCAGAGTGTAATAAACTAATCATGATTAGCCGTGTCCCCGGTTATGGACATCTTGAGTATCTAGTACCTGGATTATCATGTGAATCTCAACATGTTACTCTAAAGTTAATTTTGTTGGGTTTTAATGATGTTACTTTAATTGGGATTGAGAATGCTGTCAACCATTCTTAATGTTTAACAACCACCATGATAGTAATTAAATTTATTCCTTTGAAGTAGGGAAAAATTGGCTTTACGCAAAAACTGTAACCATAGAGCTTTCCACCAGCCAAATATGCATATAGTATAGTTATTGCATTCCATTACTCTCTATGTGTTACCTTGCCAGCATATTCCATGTGCTGACCCGTTTTCGGGCTGCAACGTTAATGTTGCAGACTTTTCAGACGATGATTAAGGAGTTTTTAGGTCGTGGTTCTATACTCAGTGATGCCGTTGGAGTTGATGGACTCACTTACCTTCCAAGCCTTCCGCTGTTATCGTTATTAGATGGCCTTAAGCCATATTTATTGTAATAAGTTCTCTTTTGAGACACTCGATGTAATAAGTGTGTGATTGCTACTCTGTTATAAATCCTTCGAGTACTGTGTGGTGTCAGCATTACTGATCCAGGGATGACACCGGAGCACAGAGATCAGACTGTTTGAGGTCTGGTCGCTACAGAGATGGTATCAGAGCACACGCTGACTGTAGGACACGACCACTAAGCTAAGAGACCTAGATCACTACCCACTCTCTTCTCTTCTGACTTCTCATCTTTTCTACTCTTTAGAATGGCGGATGCAAGGAACAAGTTCACACAACCAGATGAAGATACACCCTTTGGACGCCACTTGAAGGAAGTCACTAGATACCTGAACATAGGAGTACCAAGCTTCACGGGAACCTACAACGCCACTTTACCTGAAGAAGAGCGCTGGATGATTCAAGTTCAAGTTCCAGGAAGGACGTTCATGCCAGTCACTGAGCTCATAGAGTTTTCTTTTGATGCACCAACTTGGAGTCTAGGAAAGAGTATGGCAGCTCACATCGCCATGGGACGCATGGGAGAAGTCTACCGCAAGGATCTCAAGGATACTATCTACCAGATTTGTGGGCGCCGAGATGAACACTGGGAGATGATCAGCATCAGGAAAGATAGATCAATTGCAGCTTTTATCCAGGAGTTAAACCAGCACATTCGACGACAGAAGAATCAGATGTGCGCCGACATGATAGATCTGAAGAAGGCTAAGACTAGAATCAAGGAACTGGAGGAAGAACTCAAGGCTACACGCGAAGATTATGAAGAAGAAATTGAAGTATTACTGCTATAAATCCTTCGAGTATTGTGTGGTGTCAGCATTACTGATCCAGGGATGACACCGGAGCACAGAGATCAGACTGTTTGAGGTCTGGTCGCTACAATCATGTTTGAGCCTAGGGGGATGCATTGTGGGATTAGTTTCTAGATGTTGGGTTGCGGGAGTGACGGAAACATTAGCCCCAGATTATGAGTTGTTCCATAAGGAGGTTGTTTCGGATCCTTTTGTTTAATGCTATAGTTAGATTTATCCTAATTCTTCTCTTATATTTGCGGATGCTTGCATGGACAGGGTAATCATAAGTAGGTTGTTTGTTTAAGAACAACACCTTACCTCCGGTCCACCCACATAACAACTTATGAAAATAATGAACGTGAATCAATGAAACGTGATGAAAGTAACTAGATGAATTCCCGTGTGTCCTCGAGAACGCTTTAGTCACTATAAGAAGTACTTCCGGCTTGTCCTTAGCAATATTTTTGATTGGGCCACCTTGCTACTTTGGTTACTTGTTACTTGCTACTACTTGTTTTGTTATCGAACTATTTGTCACAATTATCTTACAACACTTGCAGAGAATACCTTACTGAAAATCGCTTATTAATTTCTTCTGCTCCTTGTTGGATTCGACATTCTTGCTTATCGGAAGGACTATGATTGATCTCCTATACTTGTGGGTCATCATTGACAATGTTTTATTTTGTAGCCTTCTCGTGCGGGTACTGTGTTCAAGAGGTTGGAGAAGAAGAACTTTACTGTCATACATTGTTGGTTGAAGTTGCAAGGATGATCCAAATGGATTCTATGCATTGCCAAGAGCGCCGCCCGTGCAAACAGGAAGAAACCAGTGATCCAACCAACCCAACAAAAGAACCGCCCAAGAAAGTTAGAAGAGGGTTCCGGGGAAAGAAGTGGGAGAATGAGATGACAAAGCGAAAAGGTGCGGCAGCAAAGATGACAGAGAGATTCAAAGACATCTTGACGAAGAAAGATGAGGCATACGTCAAGCGCTCGGACATCAATGGGGAAAAGGAGTGGTTTAACTTTGATGGAGACGACCGAGAAGAAGCTTAAGCTCGAAGAGAAGTAGACCATGCTTAAAGAGAAGAAGGTGAGCAACGAAGGACGCGAAGATGTTGACCTTGAAAGACGACGTAAGAACGATCATGCAAGCCGTCCGTTACAAGATGTTGCAACAGCTGAAGGATGAGCTGGAGAGGACGGAGAAGGAGGCGGCCTACACGGTGGTGATGACATATTGGTGTGAAGGCTCGGATTGCCGGTCTGGCAAGGAAGAAAATATTTTTTTTAACGAACTACCGGACTGATATTTTTTTTGTGCCTAGATTACGGGTCGGTGTTGGAGATAGCCTAAAAGACTTGGGAGGGTTTTCGTTTAAAAGGAGAGTCGCGTGACCGTGTACGAGGACTCTTTTAAAAAAAAACGTGTACGAGGACTCTTTTTTTTTAAACCGTGTACGAGGACATTGGAGCAAAGTGCGAACGTCAGTGCGGCCTGGTGGTGTGGCTGTAGACCCGGCTGATATAATAGCCTCGTATCAGCCGGATGACGCGTAGTGTAGGCCAAATCATTTGCACGCACTGCTTTGCTGCGGTCGCTAGAAGCAGTGATCCGTTCTATTTAGAGGTAGTAATATCACTGGGAGCTATAAAACTTGCGCTCAATGTTCAGTTTGATGCTAAACTTCAAAAATACGGATTTATAGTCACATAACTTGTCCACGCGTGCATATACGGTGCTTCCTCTCGTATCCAGCCACATGGCTTGTCCACATGGCGTGCAAGCCCGATGGAGGCCCACTTGTCAGTGGTTGGGAATGCACAAGGCACTAGGTGATCATAGCACGCTGGATTTTTTATAGAGACTCCCTCACAATTTATTTAATGCCCACAAAGCCCCCAAATATAATGAAAAAGATGACACACATGGGGTTCAAACACGGGACCTGTCAATAAAATAGTCCGCCATACATCATTCCATCAGTGCCGATTGACGTTCAACATGATCAACTAAAATTCGTTTAATCACAAACAGAAGCCCCAACACGAATTGAGTGACAAAAAAGGGTGGCCTAACAGATTCGATCTCTCAACCTCAAGCGTGGATACACTGCAGCGCTACACTAAGTACCAACCAGTGCCTGTAAAGAGAGAAGCCCGATTTTATATATTGTCCACGACCACTACTCGTATTCAGGTTCTTTTTCTCTCAGACCGAATTTTCGGCAACTGATCAGTCCCTAGAAAATTTGGCGGTCCCCGAAAAAAATGTTGTCCACGAAATTTTGAATTTAAACGACAAAAACTATGTCAAATATAATAACTTTTGTGTGCATACAATATCATAATGACATAGTTAGCTTAGTGGCAGGGGCCGTGATTCTATTCCTTGTATTGTGAAATATATTTTTCTTTATTCATGCTCATTTATAAAAATGGTCTCGAACTGTAACAATGAATTGAACATGCAAACTTCTATATAAGAGAGGAGTTGAGCTGACCACTATAACAGGCATCACTTTTTTTTGCTAAATTAAATATATTTAGACGATAAAAAGATTTGAATTCAAAATTCATTTCAAAATTTTGGTAGATAAAAACTGGAGTGGCCAAGATATTTTGAAACCCGGATTTTTCCAACCCTCTCGAAAAAAATGGAATAAAAAATTCTCGCTCATGACAAAGTTCTGTATGGTATGAATTAAACATTATACATTTTGAAACAGTTTTCTTAATTGCTTTTTGGTGAAAAAAGGCGAGATTTTCCGGTATCCAGTTTTTACTAGCCGAACCTGGGAAAACGGAATCTAGGAAGAACTGCGTCTAATATGAAATCAGGTTTACCTCTTTACAGTAAGGAATATGTAGTTCACCCGCAAAAAAAAGGAATATGTAGTTGGTGTAGTGGTTTGCTTGTGCATGGATGTACCCGAGGTGTATGGAGTTCAAATCCCTGCGCGTGTACTTTTTATTTTCATTTTTCACACCACCTCATGCTGACAAGTGGGACACACAGAGGGGATTATGCTCAATTAAATTAATTAAATACAGAGCAAGGGTGCTTCTGCAAAGAAAAAATGCGGCGAGCTGTTTCAGTCACTAACAATGGGCCGTAGCCATGCTGGGGTGCCACGTAAGCGCGGGATACGTCTAAATATGACCAAAGTGACCGTATTTGCACAAGAACGCAAGTTGGATGACCACAAATCTGTATTTTTAAAGTTTTAGCATCAAACTGAACATCGAACACAAGTTCTATGACTCTCAATGATATTACCTCTTTTTGCCGTGTATAGCTCTAGTGGTTTTCGTATTAAATGATGCATAGTGTCATTCCTGTTCTGACTTCCGACATGGCGTGCATGCATCCTACTCAACTGGTACCCAATAACCAGAGCTTCAATTCAATGCATCACGCTCCTCAATCTCCCACCTTTTTTCTCCACGGATAATGGATTCTTAATGCACACTCTTTTTTTCTAGTACAATAAATAAGGAGTTCAAAGCTCCCGGCAGTGAACTGAACTCTTGATTTATAATGGAAAAGACTTCTTCATTTTCATTGTGACACCTGGTGTATAAAGTTAGTAAAAAACGGATGCACACTTTGTTCCAAACATTTTTACCGCTGATTCCATAAATCATCCAATGGGGAGATGGTGCATTTAAAAGTGCGTGTAGTAACTAGGGCGCACGCTTTGTGGCACGAAAGTGACTTCGTTGGCCTACCTATCTTAGACACGCAGAGCATTAATGAACTAGGAGTAACTTGTGTTCAGAAATTGCATGCATTCATGTGGGACCCTCAACGCGGAACTTTACCATGCATGTACGTTGGTTTGACATGCAACTCAACTTGTCCCATTTTGGAGAAACAGCCGTGTACTCCACGATTTTTCATCGACCGACGTTGATTCGTTGAAGAAAGCTTAGTTGTTCAGGCAAAGCATTTCTCAAATTAACATACCATTTGATTAACTACCACGAGTGACATAAAAAATACACAATAATACACTGAGCAGAATTCTTTTTATTCATTCATTACAAAGATACATACTATCACTTCTCTAATCTTGAATTGCAACAGGCTAATTGTGAGATTCCATGACATCATTTCACGCTTCCGTTGCACGGGAAGCTGTTAACCTCGTCACCTTCTTGCTCTCCTACTGACTTACGTCCGGACACACGATACCAAGAATCTCCATTTAAAACCACGCTCCACATTTCGTTGAACATAGTTGACACATGGGGGCCGGTCTCTCCAAATCCTTCTTCCAACGTGTACTGAACTGGTGCCTGGAAGAGAATTACAACTTCTCGTCATTGTTACCGAATCAAACTTAAAATAACTGACAGCACAGATGAATCAACAAGTGACTTGAAAAGATATATGCTTGGTTTGGTATGTGACGGCTGTGCATATAATAAAATGACTTCCAGGAAGTTCATAAATGAATCAGGCGCTCGATTCTGCACGGACATGTGCACCCTGCCTGGAATTAAATAATGTGTATGGACACTTGGACAGATTGAAACTGTGCATATATACTCACGGCTGCTATATTGAGACATTGAAAATCATTCCGGTTAAACTTGCACTGATCCCCAAACACAAGCCAACTGGCTAAGATTACAAGGGGGAGCGTCCCCATGTGCTCGTCGTATGCCTCCTTATATTTAGCAGCTACAGAGTTTTCTGAGCGATTTCCATATATAACATGCTAAATTTGGAGTTAGGGTTGAAAGATATAAATATTTTAAAAAGTACTTGGGTCTGCAAAAAAAGTTTAAAAGAGAATAGCCGGGCTCAGATTACATTGTGCAGCCCATCTGCTAAACGACACTTGGAGATGCAGCTCTATCTTACGCCAAATGAAATTCATGGAGAAAAGTCAGAAAAAATTGGGAGAACCAGCGATCGAACCCAGACCTCCTGATGGATGCTAGCCAGTCACATGCTTTGTGTGCTTGTGTCGTGTGAGGGTATATTTGTAGATGAACCAAACACAAACAGCCACGACTTAAGAAAAAAGAATCATTTTTGCCACTTAGGGATGACATTTGTGGGTAATTTTTGCCAACCTCGAGGGTAATTTGATGACGGACAGGCAGAAACATTAGTCCCTTTATTAGTAGGTATAGAAGAATTGGCCATGTTTGTTTCAAAAACCAAATATGCAAGGAAAATCATGGATGCAAATGATTATAAATGCACATCCTAAACCTAGGGAAAATTTGGATGTGACAGAAATGCTCTAGTATCAAGCCAAGTTGCACTCCTCTCCAGTGATTATTGCTTGTAGTAATCCATGCATGCGTCAGTCCAACAAACATATGGGCTAATGTCCAACCAATAGGATGCTGCCAACACAACAAGCTAATTATACTTCTAGTTAAATGTTTAACTGTTTGTATTCGTGTCGAGAGCAGCCAGGCAAAGGTGGTACTAGGTAGGTGGTCGGACGTGTAAAGCCTAACCGTCCATGTAAAAGAACTAAAGGTGCAAATCCACTAAGGCGCTCTCTTCCTTCCTCCGGAAGGCACCACTTTCCCCTCAGCTGCTACCTGCTAGTATGTAAACGGACGCAACCTAGCTACGTACTCCATCCACCAAAACAAGACAGCGCGGAGTGGAGAGTGGAGAACCAAGCCGTAGCTCCGGTAAAGCTTCAGCTACGATGAGGACGCCGCCGGAGATGCCGCTGGGTCTCCCCTTCACCGTCGACACATGGGGCCCATCCCGCCGCCACCGGTGCCACCGCTTCATCACCCACGCGCACACGGACCACATTGCCGGTGCCTGGGCCGGCCCCGGCGACACCGTCTACGCCACGCAGCTCACCATGCGCCTCGCCCTCGAACGCTATCCCCAGGTTAGATACTTGCTGCTGGAGAGCCTCGGTTAAATTTTGCTAGTTCCTGTTTGGTACGGTGTTTGTGCTGATTAATCGAGACCTCTCGTCCGGTTTGGTTGTATTAATTGTAGCTGGAGCGGGTTAAGTTTGTGGAAATGGAGGTGGGAAAGAGGTGGGTGGTGGACGACCCTGACGGCGCCTTTTCCGTCACCGCCTACGATGCCAATCACTGTGCTGGTAATCTTGAATCTAGCAAGTTGGAGAACGGCCACACCGTCTATCAAATTCTCTCGTTGTCAATAGAAACCTCAGATAAAAGAATAATCTGCATCAACGAGTCATAAACAATTGAATGGAAATAATAAAGTAGTACTTGGGTGTACAGATGTACAACAATTATTTTTTGGAAAGAGGTGCAAAATACTCCAGGTAATCCTACAATAAAATTAGTAGAACACCAAGTTTTAAGCTTTCTACATCAAGTTCACACTTGCTTCCGCCACTACATACACGTAATAAGGCATTAAATGTTAAACATGGAGTTTCCTTCTGGGTAGACTAAAGCCTGAAGGTACAACTGCCCTACTAGCCACCCAATCGATGTTTAGTGCTTTTTAACAATTGAGTTATATACTATATAATATTTGGTGTTATATCCGAGGAAGAAAAAAGATGTGCCTAACAAATAGGCCAATTCAAGAATTATACATGACCCAAGTCTCGTCTGTGTATATATAAATCTATTATAGACCACATGTGTGTGAAAAGTAAGTACACTGTGTATAGGATAGTGCCCATCGTTGAAAGAGTAATATGTCTGCATTAATATGAATAAAAGGAAGACCCAAAGAATCTACCTCTATCATGTATTAAGGTTCTAAATTTCAACTAAATTTCTGAAATTTTAGTAATTTTGGAGGGTACCAAAATATTTGTAAGCTTAAAATTTGGGAACAGATGCCAACTATTTTAAAAGAAACATAAACTTTTCAAATTTTGTTAAAATTAACTGGATTTTGATTGATCAAAATTTAGATGAACTTGATTTTTTTTAAATTTCGGTGAGTTATGGAAACTTACCATGACCAAAATTTGAAACCTTGTCATGTATTGCCCATATATTGCATAGAAAACTGAAAAAAAAAACATACACACAACAACATCCAACAAACATAAATAGTAATTAATACAACTTAATATTTTTTTTCTATTTATCAAAATATATTTCTCGCCAGTTGCCCTCTTCGCTTTTTATTGAGTCTATACATTGTTTCTTTTTTTAATAATTGATTAAGTTTCTAGAAGAAAACTATCAACATATACATTAGAAAATGAGTATCATTAGATCAATTCTAAAGACAATTCCACACTTATTAGTCATAAACATGTTCACATATTTAATAATACACGCGCTGCAAATTGAACATGGTTGGGGCTGGGCGGTTGACACTTTCCGTGCGCTGTGACTCCAGGAGCGGTTATGTTGTTGTTCGAGGGTCCATTTGGTACCATACTGCACACGGGGGACTGTCGGCTCACATCACATTGTGTGCAGAAATTGCTACTGAAATTGGAAGCAAATCTTTGCCGGTTGGACACTGTGTACCTGGACTTGACATTTCCCAAATTCCTCGAGTTTCCGAGCAAGGAGTCTGCGATTCAGCAGGTTTCCTTCTAGACTGAGGCTTTATATATGCTTGTTGTGACTTATTGGACTAAGAAACGGCTCCCTGATTGCAGGTTATAGCTTGCATATCAAAGCATTCGCGTGCACCTTTCATTTATCTTGGATGTCAAAGACTTGGCCAAGAAGATATCTTAAAAGAGGTGTCAAGGTCATTTAGATCGAAAATCTATGTTGATAAGGGACTGTACTTGGATTGTTTTAACACATTGTCCCACACTGTCCCTGAAATAATCACTGATGATCCAACTGGTCGCTTCCAGGTGTGTTAATCTATGAAATACATTCAATTCTGTTAATGCGACCTTCCATTATGTTATTTGTTTCTTCAAATTACACCCACATATGAGAAAATAATGTACTAGAGGCTACATATTTTCTCCAGCCCTCATGGTCACACTTTTCTCTCATTCATCTAATCACTTAAGTAACACGTACAGGAGATGCACGCACGCACACCAGCCACCACACACGGCCTCACGTCATTCTCCACTAACCACTAACTCCACGCACTATGCTCGCTAACTAACAACATCCAGTTAACAATCCGCTGGCTACATACTCTCTCCGTTTCAAAATAGATGACAACTTTGTACTAACATGGTTATCCTCGGGACTTGCGCAACTCTCCTCAACGGCCATATGACCTGGGCGTCATGCAATGGGCACGTACACCACTCAACTAGCATGCACAACAGCTAGCCCACTAACATGATACACACACATGCACGTGCACACATGTCAAGATTAACTCCAAGAGTGAGAGAACATTGTAATATCATATTATGTGCGGCAAAAATTACTAAAAAAGATTACATCCACAACTTTGCATTAGGATTCTAGAGGTAAATAGATATTCTAACTTCTTAACTTGGCAGGTACTGCCAGTTCGATCCGAGGAGCTAAATAAGATAGCAGCCGAGAAGCTCGAAGAGGCAAGGGCTAGCGATCAGCCAGAACCTTTATTTATTCGTCCTTCAGCATGGCGGTATTCCAATGCCTATGCTCAAAACCGGAAACCCAGCCTAACAGAAGCTGAGCAGGATGGTAATGTATGGCGTGTTTGTTTCTCCAATCACTCCTCTAGTAATGAATTAGAGCAGGCACTGCAACTTCTACAGCCTCAGTGGGTCATTTCAACCACTCCCCCAAATTTTGCGAGTGAACTGAGTTATGTAAGGAGACGCTATTTATCGCACACCACACAGGGACATGCGCAATCAAGCATCTGTTTCCGCACAACATCCAGAGGGAAGGAAGACTATGAATATTTTATTCGAGGAATACCGTCCCGAGGGCAGAGGTAATTAGTTATGGAAAATGGAATCTTTCGTGAAACTCACGATACAGACACATTTCTCCCTTGTAAATTCTTGAAATGAAATTTGATTTAATTAATTGACTTCTCACTTCACTTTTGTATTATTTTCTTAAAAAATTGATGTGCATGAAGAAGCCCTAGAGTTGTGCAGATAGAAGAAACATGGGTGGACCATAGGACATTTGGACTATCAATGGGTGTGAACGGTTATACTATATCAAAACATGTTATCAACATGATGGGCAAAGCTATCATTTCAGAACAGCGTGATGCACATTTCTTGAAGCATGTGTTGCATTCCGAGCTTGGAGTGAGTGCATTTATTTTCATCCATCCCCATAAGCAATTTAATTAATATGTGATTGAGGTATATTTGTTTAAAGCGGTAATATCCTGTTTTATTGAATTTTACACATTACATCATTACATTGTTTGATAAAAAAATGTTTGTGTTTTCGTGGTGGTAGATTTGTTTTAGATTACTCCCACTAATTTTCTGTATTCATTAGCTTGTTTTAGTATTCCACTTAACCCCATTAGCTTGTTTTTACTACTTTTCGCTCCTTTTTTCACTAATTTTTTGTATTCATTGGAGTATGTATGTACTCCCACATTCAATACCTCTAAAATAAACCTACTAATCATGTTTATCATTCTTAATATACTTTGTTAATTAGTACTCCCTTCTTTCCGGTTTATAGGGCTCATCTCAAAAAAAATCGTGTTTCCATTTTATAAGTCTGAGCTCTACTACTCATCATGACTTGTTCAGATTTCAACATGCTGCATGCAAGGATCAAGAAAAAACTAACCAATGCATCTTGAAGTTTTTGGTTATTTAATGGTCATGGATGCATGCATTGTAATTAATGCATCGGTAAATACAACTTTTTAAGAAAAACGAGTGTAGTAATTAAGTATTTTTGCAAACTACGAAATTTATTCCACCACTCACCATCTATCTTGGTTGGAGAGATTTACAAATTGAGCCCTATAAACCAGAAAAGAGGTAGTACCCCCTTCGACTAGCCACAGTGGGAGTAACTTCAGCAGTAACATCGAGTCCAACTCAGCAAATTTGCTTATGTGGCAATGAGTTAATGAGGAGAGAGATAGTTGTAGTAACTTAGCTAGTTATTGTAACATCACATGTCCCAATGCAATATGAGTCTATAACCTAATAAATGAATCTTTGCATGTTACCACACTTAAGTTACTACCCACTATGAAGGTAGTAATACAGTCTAGGGATATGTGTATGTTACTAGTGTATGTTACTCTCCATTGTGGCTAGTTATGTTACTAGTGTATGTTACTCTTCATTGTGGCTAGTCTTCGTCTAGGTGAATAAGTCATCTTAGGTTGTGCAACACAACCAAGGTGGAGAGAAAAACGAGAGAACTTAATGTTTATTTGCTAATTAATACCATTGTATGCAACGAACTGACCACTGCATGTTATGTTTGGTAGTCTCAAGTCATTAAAAGCATACACGCCCCACATCTCTTATTGGTTGATTCCTTTATTTATGTCAAAAAACAAGAAACATTTTGATTTTCATAAGGTGACTTACACACCTAGACGGATGGAGTATATATCATTATATACAGTGATCTTATTTTTATTTTCCACATATCTATTTTTCTCATACAGAAAATGCTTCAAGGCCCCTCCCCATGCCGAGAAAGCATTTCAAACTACCTATCTGAGCCCAACCAGGGATTCAAACTCGAAAACATGGATGCAGTGAGTATACATTTATGGCACTTTGTATAGTCATTTCTTATCACCATGTATAACATTTTCCAGTTTTTCATTGCTTCAATGCATGTACAAAACTAATCATTATGACATGACATGATCACGTCTGCAGGTTCTTGTACCATTGCTAAATTCCAAGACTTGGTACCTAGTTGTAGCAAATTTTTGGAAGAGACGGTTCGAGGTATTGAGCCCAATGGGGTGCACTGACGAATTGATAACACAAGCACAGTCTATTGTATGCAACTTCCGGGAAGATTTTCATAGTGCATATCCTCAGCTCCATAGCGTAAAAATCAAAGACATGGACATTACCTTCCATACCATATCAAACTCAGACAACGAGTTGAGTTTTATCCAAATTTTCACCATTTCTCTTAAATGTTAAATGGATTATTTTACGAACTAATTTAACCATGCCCCTTCGCTTTCCTTTTCTTTATCTAATTGGATAGATCCGACAGTGGTATATTTATCATGAAGGCATTAGATTTATATGATGGAGAGAAACATATCTTCTTTAACGATGTAAGTAGTCATTCCTCTCTTTTCTCATCTGCCATGTTGCCTAAATATCTCCCATATAACAATAGAGAAGTATGCGTTTTCAAATTGAGTAGGCATCACTAAAATGCCAATAAATCTTAGTAAATATTATTTCTCTCTAATCAAATGTGTCACATACAGTACTTTTTTCACATTTCATTAATAGTGGAAACATCTGGTTATGCTTTACTATAATGCTTATAACATAATTCATTGATTGCCAGTCTGACGCCGAAGGACTCCGTGAACACTTGGCATTATATTTGTTGCACCACAAGTATAATGAGATGCCCCACAGACATGTACAAGGTTTAGTGGGTCCCTAAAGTCAACTATCCGATTGTAAACTATGACTTCATGAAGGTGATCCAGATTATGTTTGCTACCATCTACGAGGAATGCTGCCAAGAGAGTTTATGAATGTATCATTTGAAATTGTCCACATGAAGCTAATGTTGTTGATCATGAGTTAGCTTGAAGCACAAAGATCTCCACTCCATGTTTGATTGGATAATCCACTTAATTTTATTTCACACCTATGATAATCTACTTAATTTTATTTCCAAACATGATACATTTTTAGCCTGGCCTTTTGTCTCAAGCTGAGTTTATTTCCCTAACTACATGAATTGGAGTATTTTGATCCCATTTGCTCGTGTCTGATGCTGTATTTGGTAATATTATTGTGGAGCTCGTATATGTACAGAGGTCTTGTTGCAGAAATGTTTGCAACAAAGGCCTTGTTGCAGAAACTTTTACAACAAATATTCTGTTGCAATTCTTTTTGTCTTTATTTTTTGCAACATAGATGATGTTGCGGGAGGACTACTACAACATCAATAATGTTGCAGATTTTTTTACTGAAAAAGATGACGTGTTTGTGGTATGAATCGAGAAATTTCTGTAACAAAGATAATGTTGCGGGTGTGCTTTTGCAACAAGGCCGTTGTTGCGGAAAAGAATAAAAGAGCACCACCGACGGAGCAACGGCGGAGGCTAGAGGGGAGGCCAGAGCGGAGCTCAGGCATGCCCCTCGAGCGGCGGTCATGGCAGCGAGGCGACTGCGACGCTTGCAAGGCCATGGCATGCGGGGGTCGGGCTGCAGAAGCTGGCCCCTCTCACACCAGCGGCGCCGCGGACAGATATTGGCGATTGTTCCACGGCAAGCTTGAGGTGGTCGGAGTACCACAGGAAGGTGGCAGACTCGGCGGGAGATCGGGAGGAGCACGAGCAGTGATTTCTCTGAAGGATCCAGATCCTGCAACAAAGCCCTTGTTGCGATGAGATAGATTGCAACAATAGGCTAGTTGCAAAAACTTTGTGGTGGTGGCCATGAGGCAAAGAAAGCCAAGGGCAGGCGCGGCACCTGGGTCGATCCGTTCCACATACATTCCGAGTACACCTGGGTCGACGCCACCGAGAAGAAGCGTAGGATGAAGGCAAAGAAAGCCAAGGGCAGGCGCGGCACAGCCCGGAAACAGTCGTCAAAAAGCACCTCCTCGGAAGGGGGCTAGCACCCTATGATGGACGGCTTTGAGTAAAACAGTGTTACATCATAGGCCTCCTTTGGTTCATAGGGTAGGAAAATCATAGGAATAAGAAAGTCATAGGAAATGAGATGACATGTATCTCAAATCCTATGAGTAGGAATAGGAAAGGAGATGCCCTTTGATTCACATCATAGGATTTTTTCCATTGAGTCTAGGCTAATGTTTATTTTTCTATAAAATGTGGAGGATAGGAAGAATTCCTTCATAGGAATAGGATTCCATTCCTACAAACCAAAGGGCTCTAAAGGAATTTTTCCTATAGAAATCCTATCCTATGAAATTCCTACAAGATTCCTCTAAACCAAAGGAGGCCTTAGGTTGCCCCGGCGTCCGTCCATAAGATGTTTACTAGCAAAAATGTCCATGTGTTGCAACGGGAGAAAACAACCCTCTAAACGTGGCTAAACACCTCACCCTCATGCCCATAACATAATAAACATGACTAATACCTCGTCATCAGGTTCATATCCTCCATTTCAATATAACATCAGACACATATTTCTCCTAGTCGTCTTTGTCATCCTCGTCGCTGGTGGTCATAGTACCAGCCATTAAACAAAGGTTGGCAAGGTTTAATAGCTGGATTGTTGAGCCGCCTATGTGTCCGACGAAGATCAAGAGCGTTGAAATAAGTTCTTTTATCATCTTGCTAATATAATACGGAAAAGCACTGCACATAATATAGAGATAATTCCTTATTTAACACCGTATCTAAAGTTTATGCCGTATTTGACATCGATAAATAATTTCTTCTGTATCTAACAATGATTCTAAATTTTATGCCTTTTATAACACTTTTGTCCATTTTAAGCCTAAATGACACCTAAAAACACCTTTTTGCCCTCATGTGCTATGTTTGTATGCGTGCGTGTGTGCTGTTGCGTGTGCGTGTGCACATGTGTGTGTGTGTGTGCCGCCGCATGCGTGTTTGCTACTGTGTGTGTATGATGTTGCGTGCCTATGTGTTGTGTGCATCCGTGCTGCTGCGTGTGTGTTGTCTGTGAGTGTGCTGCTGCGTGTGTGGGCTGCCTGTGAGTGTGCTGCTATGTGTGCGCGTGTGCCTGTGTGCTGCTGCGTGCGTGCGTGTCCGTGTGTGCTGCTGTGTGCGTGCGGGTGTGTGCTGCTGTGTGTGTGTGTGTGCGTGTGTGTTGCTGCATGTGTATGTGCTAATGTGTGTGTCCTACTGCCCTCACACTGATGTTGCGTATGTGTGCTACTGTCCCGCGCACACACATATTACATGAGATGCAAAAGAGTTCTTTCAGGTGTCATTTAGGCTTAAAATAGACGAAAGTGTCGTAAAAGGCATAAAATTTAGACTCGTTGTTAGATAGAGAAGAAAAAGTTTTTCAGTGTCAAATAAGAAAAAAAATTAAGATAATATTAAATAAGGAATTGTTTTCATAATATATGTCCGTGTTATCATGTAAATTGAGTAGTTTGTGTCAGGTAGACCATGAAAGTTCAGTTGGACTCTTCATGCATTTTGACAGGACTCACTGAGCCGAGCGAAACAGGTCGTACTTGAAGACGCGACAGAGAAAACAATTCCTTCCATATCCCTAGTTTAATAAATTGAACTAAAACAATATATCAAGTGGGCATATTTCAAAATTTCGCCAAGTTTTATTGCTAGCAACTCCTTCCGTCTGAAATTATTTATCGTAGAAATTGATAAAAGTAAATGTATGTAGAACTAAAATACGTTTAGATACATCCATTCCTTTGACTAGTATTTCTGGATGGATAGAGTATAAATTAAAACATTTTAGCTATAGTACCTCCCAATTTCTTTTCAAAAAACATGTTCGCAATTTCAAAATTAAATTTCCAAAAATATTTGTGTTTTTAAAATGTTTGCAAATTCGCAAAACAATTACAACAGTGCCTCCTAGTTTAATTTTTTTTTGTGTTTTTAAAAATACTCAGTTTTCAAAACAAAAAGAGAAATATTTTTCTTTTAAACTTGTTTGACTTTAAAAAAATTATTAACAACTTTGCAAAATTTTGGCATTCTAAAATATATTCACTTAAAAAATATTTTCCTCTCAGTATCTGACGCGACTACATACTTAACTTAAAATTTCACGCTTCTAATAAAAATATCTAGTCTTGTTTAGTCTAGTGGCTAGCTTTCTGAGTGCTATACCATGAATACTGGGTTTGATTCCTTGCGGCACATAATTTTTTTGGATTTTTTTTAATTTCCAAGCGCGGGTTGTTTGTACGCTAATGGGCCGTCCCATTGCGGCTCTGTGCGTTCTGCGATTATTTTTTTGACAGAAACGAATCGGGAGAACCAAAAAACGCTCGCACGAGGAAACGGGACATACGAAAATTATATGGATCCCACCGTGAACGAAAAAAATTGGACAAACATTCCTTTTTTTAATATTAGGTACAGATTAGGTGCCGACGGCGGGGTTGCTGCCCGCCGGGCGCAGACAAGCGATGTCGTCTGAGACAATGCGCGGCTCGTACCCGAGGAAACACAGGATAGATTTTTATACACTGCTGCTAGCTCGTACCCTGGGATGAGCTTTCTTTGGCTATGTTATTTTGAGAAGACATAATTGCTTGGTTAGTATGCTTGAAGTATTATTGTTTCTATCTCAATATTAAAGTTTTGTCTTGAATCTTGCGGATCTGAACATTCATGTCACAATAAAGAGAATTACATTGATAATTATGCTAGGTACCATTCGACGTCAAAACTTCCGTTTTTATCATTTACCTACTCGAGGACGAGCAGGAATTAAGCTTGGGGATGCTTGATACGTCTTTAACGTATCTATAATTTTTGATTGTTCCATGTTATTATATTATCCATCTACGATGTTTTATATGCATTTATATGGTATTTTATATGATTTTTGGGACTAACCTATTAACCTAGAGCCCAGTGCCAGTTTCTATTTTTTCTTGTTTTTGAGTTTTACAGAAAAGGAATACCAAACGGAGTCCAATTGATGTGCCAATTTTTGATGATTTTTATGGACCAAAAGAAGCCCTCGAAGTAAAAGAGTTGGGCCAGAAGTGTCCCGGGCCGTCCACGAGGGTGGGGGCGCACCCTACCCACCCACCCCCCCCCCCCGGCGCGTCGCCCTATCTCCTGGACGAATCGGGGACCCCCTGACTTGTTCCCGACGCCAAAAATTCCTATAAATATAGAAACCTCCAGAAAATAATCTAGATCGGGAGTTCCGCCGCCGCAAGCCTCTGTAGCCACCAAAAACCAATCGGGACCCTGTTCCAGCACCCTGCCGGAGGGGGGATCCCTCACTAGTGGCCATCTTCATCATCCCAGCGCTCTCCATGACGAGGAGGGAGTAGTTCACCCTCGGGGCTGAGGGTATGTACCAGTAGCTATGTGTTTGATCTCTCTCTCTCGTGTTCTTGATTCGGCACGATCTTGATGTATCGCGAGCTTTGCTATTATAGTTGGATCTTATGATGTTTCTGCCCCTCTACTCTCTTGTAATGGATTGAGTTTTCCCTTTGAAGTTATCTTGTCAGATTGAGTCTTTAAGGATTTGAGAACACTTGATGTATGTCTTGCATGTGCTTATCTGTGGTGACAATGGGATATTCACGTGATCCACTTGATGTATGTTTTGGTGATCAACTTGCGAGTTCCGTGACCTCGTGAACTTATGCATAGGGGTTGAGATTGTGTGATGCATATCGTATAATCATACCCACGGATACTTGAGGTGACATTGGAGTATCTAGGTGACATTAGGGTTTTGGTTGATTTGTGTCTTAAGGTGTTATTCTAGTACAAACTCTAGGATAGATTGAACGGAAAGAATAGCTTTGTGTTATTTTACTACGGACTCTTGAATAGATCGATCAGAAAGAATAACTTTGAGGTGGTTTCATACCCTACAATAATCTCTTCATTTGTTCTCTGCTATTACTGACTTTGGAGTGACTCTTTGTTGCATGTTGAGGGATAGTTATATGATCCAATTATGTTATCCTTGTTGAGAGAACTTGCACTAGTGAAAGTATGAACCCTAGGCCTTGTTTAAACGCATTGCAATATCGTTTTTTCTCATTTTTATCATTAGCTACCTTGTTGTTTTTATATTTTCAGATTACAAAAACCTATATCTACCATCCATATTGCACTTGTATCACCATCTCTTCGCCGAACTAGTGCACCTAAATTGTATTGGGTGTGTTGGGGACACAAGAGACTCTTTGTTATTTGGTTGCAGGGTTGTTTGAGAGAGACCATCTTCATCCTACGCCTCCCACAGATTGATAAACCTTAGGTCATCTACTTGAGGGAAATTTGCTATTGTCCTACAAAACTCTGCACTTGGAGGTCCAACAACATCTACAAGAATAAGGTTGTGTAGTAGACATCAATTACTGTACCACTCTGGTGCGGAACGTGCTCTGGTTGACCTACGAGATTCGGTAGTAACTTGATCTGAAGTTTTTCAAGCTTCCTCTCTAGTTGGTGTAGGCATCACTGGAATTGATTTCTGTGATGAACTACTTTCCAATTTGAAAGAAGGTACAATTACCTCATCAAGTTTCACTTTCCTCCCACTCACTTCTTTCGAGAGAAACTCCTTCTCTAGAAAGGATCCATTCTTAGTAACAAAGATCTTGCCTTCGGATCTGTGATAGAAGGTATACCCAATAGTTTCTTTTGGGTATCCTATGAAGACGCACTTCTCCGATTTGGGTTCGAGCTTATCAGGCTGAAGCTTTTTCACATAAACATCGCAACCCCAAACTTTAAGAAACGACAGCTTAGGTTTCTTGCCAAACCATAGTTTATACGGTGTCGCCTCAACAGATTTAGATGGTGCCCTCTTTAACGTGAATGAAGTTGTCTTTAATGCATAACCCCAAAATGATAGTGGTAAATTGGTAAGAGTCATCATAGATCGCACCATATCTAATAGAATACGGTTACGACGTTCAGACACACCATTACGCTGTGGTGTTCCAGGTGGCGTGAGTTGTGAAACTATTCCATATTGTTTTAAATGAAGGCCAAACTCGTAACTCAAATATTTTCCTTCACGGTCAGATCGTAGAAACTTTATTTTCTTGTTATGATGATTCTCTTCTTCACTCTGAAATTCTTTGAACTTTTCATGTTTCAGACTTGTGTTTCATTAAGTAGATATACCCATATCTGCTCAAATCATCTGTGAAGGTTAGAAAATAATGATACCCGCCACGAGCCTCAACATTCATGGGACCATATACATCGGTATGTATTATTTCCAGTAAGTCAGTGGCTCGCTCCATTGTTCCGGAGAACGGTGTCTTAGTCATCTTGCCCATGAGGCATGGTTCACAAGTATCAAATGATTCATAATCAAGTGATTCCAAAAATCCATTCGCATGGAGTTTCTTCATGCGCTTTACACCAATATGACCTAAACGGCAATGCCACAAGTATGTTGCACTATTATTATCAACTTTGCATCTTTCGGCATCAATATTATGAATATGTGTATCACTACGATCGAGATTCAATAAACCATTTATATTAAGTGTATGACCATAGAAGGTTTTATTCATGTAAACAGAATAACAATTATTCTTTGACTTAAATGAATAACCGTATTGCAATAAATATGATCCAATCATATTCATGCTCAACGCAAACTCCAAATAACATTTATTTTAGGTTCAACACTAATCCCGGAGGTAAAAGGAGTGTGTGATGGTGATTTTATCAACCTTGGGATCATTTCCAACATACATCGTCACCTTGACCTTAACTAGTCTCTGTTCATTTTGCAACTCCTGTTTCGTGTTACTAATCTTACCATTTGAACCGGTATCAAATACCCTGGGGTTACTATGAACACTATTAAAGTACACATCAATAACATGTATATCAAATATACTTTTGTTTCACTTTGTCATCCTTCTTATCCGCCAAGTATTTAGAGTAGTTCCGCTTCCAGTGACCATTCCCTTTGCAGTAGAAGCACTCAGTTTTAGGCTTAGGTCTAGCTTTGGGCTTCTTCATGGGAGTGGCAACTTGCTTGCCATTCTTCTTGAAGTTCCCTTTCTTTCCCTTGATCTTTTACTTGAAACTAGTGGTCTTGTCAATCATCAACACTTGATGCTTTTTCTTGATTTCTACCTTTGCCAATTTCATCATCGCGAAGAGCTTGGGAATCGTTTCTGTTATCCCTTGCATATTATAGTTCATCACGAAGTTCTAGTAACTTGGTGATAGTGACTAGAAAACTATGTCAGTCACTATCTTATCTAGAAGATTAACTCCCACTTGATTCAAGTGACTATAGTACTTAGATATTCTGAGCACATGCTCACTAGATGAGCTATTTTCCTCCATCTTGTAGGCAAAGTACTTGTCAGAGGTCTCATACCTCTTAACACAGGCATGAGTCTGAAATACCAATTTCAGCTCTTGGAACATCTCATATGCTCCATGGCGTTCAAAACGTTTTTGAAGTCTCGGTTTTAAGCCATAAAGTATGACGCACTAAACTATCAAGTAGTCATCATACCGAGCTTGTCAAACGTTCATAACGTCTGCATCAGCTCCTGCAACAGGTCTGTCACCTAGCGGTGCATCAAGGACATAATTCTTCTGTGCAACAATGAGGATAATTCTTAGATCACGGACCTAGTCCGCATTATTGCTACTATCATCATTCAACTTAGTTTTCTCTAGGAACATATCAAAAATAAAACAGGGGAGCTATACGCGAGCTATTGATCTACAACATAGATATGCAAATACTATAAGGACTAAGTTCATGATAAATTAAGTTCAATTAATCATATTATTTAAGAACTCCCACTTAGATAGACATCTCTCGAGTCATCTAAATGATTACGTGATCCAAATCAACTAAACCATGTCTGATCATCACGTGAGAGGAGTTGTCTTCAATGGTGAACATCTCTATGTTCATCATATCTACTATATGATTCACGTTCGACCTTTCAGTCTCCAGTGTTCAGAGGCCATGTCTGTACATGCTAGGCTCGTCAAGTTTACCCTGAGTATTCCACACGTGCAAAATTGCCTTGCACCTGTTGTATGTGAACGTAGAGCTTATCACACCCGATCATCACGTGGTGTCTCAGCACGACAAACTGTCGCAACGGTGCCTACTCAGGGAGACACTTATACCTTGAAATTTTAATGCGAGATCATCTTATAATGCTACCGCCGTACTAAGCAAAATAAGATGCATAAAAGATAAACATCACATGCAATCAAAATATGTGACATGATATGGTCATCATCATCTTGTACCTTTGATCTCCATCTCCAAAGCACCGTCATGATTTCCATCGTCATTGGCTTGACACCTTGATCTCCATCGTAGCGTCGTTGTCGTCTCGCCAACTATTGTTTCTACAACTATTGCTAATGCATAGAGATAAAGTAAAGCAATTACCTTGCGATTGCATTTCATAAAATAAAGCGACAACCATAAGGCTCCTGTCAGTTGCCGATAACTTTTACAAAACATGATCATCTCATACAATAACGTATAATACATCATGGCTTGACCATATCACATCACAACATGCCCTGCAAAAACAAGTTAGACGTTCTCTACTTTGTTGTTGCAAGTTTTACGTGGCTACTATGGGCTTCTAGTAAGAACCGTTCTTACCTACGCATCAAATCCACAACGATTTTTCGTCAAGTGTGTTGTTTTAACCTTCAACAAGGACCGGTCGTAGTCAAACTCGATTCAACTAAAGTTGGAGCAACAGACACCCACCGGCCACCTTTATGCAAAACAAGTTGCATGTCTGTCGGTGGAACCGGTCTCATGAACGTGGTCATGTAAGGTTGGTCCGGGCCGCTTCATCCAACAATGCCGCCGAATCAAAGTAAGACGTTGGTGGTAAGCAGTATGACTATGATCGCCCACAAATCTTTGTGTTCTACTCATGCATATCATCTACGCATAGACCTGGCTCGGATGCCACTGTTGGGGAACATAGCATGCAATTTCAAAAAAATCCTACTATCACGCAAGATCTATTTAGGAGATGCCTAGCAACGAGAGGGGGAGAGTGTGTCCACGTACCCTCGTAGACCAAAAGCGGAAGTGTTAGATTAATTTGGTTGATGTAGTCGAACGTCTTCGTGATCCAATCGATCAAGTACTGAATGTACGGCACCTCCGAGTTCATCACACGTTCAGCTCGATGACGTCCCTCGAACTCTTGATCCAGCAGAGGGTTGAGGGAGAGTTTCGTCAGCACGACGGCGTGGTGACGGTGATGGTGATGTGATCCGCGCAGGGCTTCACCCAAGCACTACGTGAATATGACCGTAGGAGTAAACAGTGGAGAGAGACGCCTCACATGGCTTGGAACAATTGGTGTGTCTACAAGGGGTGCCCTGCCCACGTATATAAAGGAGGGAGAGGAGGAGACCTGCCACCAGGGGGCACGCCAAGAGGGGGGAGTCCTACTAGGACTCTAGTCCTAGTAGGATTCGCCCCCCCCCCCCCACTTTTTCCTTCTCATGGAGGGGGAAAGAGGGAAGGAGAGGGAGAGAGGGAAAGTAAAGGGGGGCCGCGCCCCCTTCCCCTTGTCCAGTTCGGATAGCCCATGGGGGGCGCCACCCCTTATGGGCTCCCTTCTCTTTCCCCTATGGCCCATGATGGCCCATTACTTCCCCGGGGGGTTCCGGTAACCCCTCGGTGCTCCCATAAATATCTGAAACGTCCTGAAACCATTTCGGTGTCCAAATACTATCGTCCAATATATCAATCTTTACCTCTTGACCATTTTCGGACTCCTCGTCATGTTCGTGATCTCATCCGGGACTCCAACAATATTTGGTCACCAAAACACATAACTCATAATACAAATCGTCATCAAACGTTAAGCATGCAGACCCTACGGGTTCGAGAACTATGTAGGCATGACCGAGACACATCTCCGGTCAATAACCAATAGCAGAACCTGGATGCTCATATTGGTTCCAACATATTCTACGAAGATCTTTATCGGTCAAAACCGTAATGACAACATACATAATTCCCTTTGTCATCGGTATGTTACTTGCCCGATATTCGATCGTCGGTATCTTCATACCTAGTTCAATCTCGTTATTGGCAAGTCTCTTTACTCGTTCTGTAATACATCATCCCGCAACTAACTCATTAGTCGTATGCTTGCAAGGCTTATTATGATGTGCATTACCGAGAGGGCCCAGAGATACCTCGCCGATACTCGGAGTGACAAATCATAATCTCGATCTATGCCAACCCAACAAACACCTTCGGAGATACCTGTAGAGCATCTTTATGATCACCCAGTTACGTTGTGACGTTTGATAGCACACAAGGTATTCCTCCGGTATCCGGGAGTTGCATAATCTCATAGTCGAAGGAATATGTATTTGACATGAAGAAAGCAATAGCAATAAAACTGAACGATCAACATGCTGAGCTAACGGATGGGTCTTGTCCATCACATCATTCTCCTAATGATGTGATCCCGTTCATCAAATGACAACACATGTCTATGGTTAGGAAACTTAACCATCTTTGATTAACGAGCTAGTCTAGTAGAGGCTTACTAGGGACACGGTGTCTATGTATCCACACATGTATCAAGTTTCCGGTTAATACAATTCTAACATGAATAATAAACATTTATCATGATATAAGGAAATATAAAATAACAACTTTATTATTGACTATAGGGCATATTTCCTTCAACACCATCCAAGAGGCTCTGTCGAATTATTGCGACCACTTGATTCAACTCATCGGACTGTAGCCTAGTAGTGCGCAAATCACCGAGCAAGCAAGTTGTTAATATGTGTACATCATTTTGGCCGGATATGCATTATTGTGTAGATTGCTTTCTGAATATGCAGTTTTTTTTGTAGTCGGATATGCATTGTTGTGTAGATCACTTACCGCATATGAATTGTTGTGTAGATCGCTAGCTGGATATGAATTGTTTTGTTGATAATTTGTATCTGGATATCTATGCATAGTTTTCTAGCCGGAATGCATTGTTGATTGATACGGCCATTTTGCATCATGTTTTCTTATTGTTACTTTTATTGTTTAAAAGTTATATTTCACTTTTTTGATGCAATTCTAATGTATTTTCTCTCTTAAAATGCAAGACACGCCAAAAGAGGGAGATTGTCGACAGCTAAGATTCTGGCCTGAAAATGGTACAACAGAGATAACTATTCTTCGGAGCTCCAAATGACCTACAAAGTTATAGAAAATTATTTCTGAATATATAAAAAATATTGGAAGAAAGAAGTACAAGATATAAACCTCGGTAGGGCCACAAGGCAGGGGGTGCACCCTACCCTCCCCCCCCCCGGTGCCTTATGGGCCCCATGGAGATCAACCGATGCCCATCTTCTCCTATATGAAGTCATTTACCCTAGAAAAAAATAAAGAGAGGACTTTCGGGACGAGCCGCCGCCGTCTCGAGGCGGAATCTGGGTAGAAGCACTTTTGCTCCTGCCAATGAAACTTCCCTCCGGGAGGGGGAAATTGAAGCTATCATCATCACCAATGCTCCTCTCATCATGGGGGACTCGTCTGCATCAACATCTTCACCAGCACCATCTCATCTCCAGCCCTAGTTTATCTTTTGTGTTCAATCTTCGTATTAAACCTCATATTGGTACCTAGGGGTGCTAGTAGGGTTGATAACATCTTATAGTTGATGCTAGTTGGTTTACTTTATGGAAGATTATATGTTCAGGTTGTTAATTACATATTTATCTTCTCTGATCATAAACATAATCATGCTTTGTGAGTAGTTCCGTTTGTTCTTGAGGACATGGGAAAATCCTGTTATAAGTAATTTGAAGTTGGTATTCGTTCAATGTTTTGATGATATGTTATGTTCTTTTTCCTCTACTGATGTCTTGTGAAGGTCGACTACATGACACTTCATCATGTTTGAGCCTAGGGGGATGCATTGTGGGATTAGTTTCTAGATGTTGGGTTGCGGGAGTGACGGAAACATTAGCCCCAGATTATGAGCTGTTCCATAAGGAGGTTGTTTTGGATCCTTTTGTTTAATGTTATAGTTAGATTTATCCTAATTCTTCTCTTATATTTGCGGATGCTTGCATGGACAGGGTAATCATAAGTAGGTTGTTTGTTTAAGAACAACACCTTACCTCCGGTCCACCCACATAACAACTTACGAAAATAATGAACGTGAATCAATGAAACATGATGAAAGTAACTAGATGAATTCCCGTGTGTCCTCGAGAACGCTTTAGTCACTATAAGAAGTACTTCCGGCTTGTCCTTAGCAATATTTTTGATTGGGCCACCTTGCTACTTTGGTTACTTGTTACTTGCTACTACTTGTTTTGTTATCGAACTATTTGTCACAATTATCTTACAACACTTGCAGAGAATACCTTACTGAAAATCGCTTATTAATTTCTTCTGCTCCTCGTTGGATTCGACATTCTTGCTTATCGGAAGGACTATGATTGATCTTATATACTTGTGGGTCATCATTGACAATGTTTTATTTTGTAGCCTTCTCGTGCGGGTACTGTGTTCAAGAAGTTGGAGAAGAAGAACTTTACTTTCATACATTGTTGGTTGAAGTTGCAAGGATGATCCAAATGGATTCTATGCATTGCCAAGAGCGCCGCCCGTGCAAACAGGAAGAAACCAGTGATCCAACCAACCCAACAAAAGAACCGCCCAAGAAAGTTAGAAGAGGGTTCCGGGGAAAGAAGTGGGAGAATGAGATGACAAAGCGAAAAGGTGCGGCAGCAAAGATGACAAAGAGATTCAAAGACATCTTGACGAAGAAAGATGAGGCATACGTCAAGCGCTCGGACATCAATGGGGAAAAGGAGTGGTTTAACTTTGATGGAGACGACCGAGAAGAAGCTTAAGCTCGAAGAGAAGTAGACCATGCTTAAAGAGAAGAAGGTGAGCAACGAAGGACGCGAAGATGTTGACCTTGAAAGACGACGTAAGAACGATCATGCAAGCCGTCCGTTACAAGATGTTGCAACAGCTGAAGGATGAGCTGGAGAGGACGGAGAAGGAGGCGGCCTACACGGTGGTGATGACATATTGGTGTGAAGGCTCGGATTGCCGGTCTGGCAAGGCAGAAAATATTTTTTTTAACGAACTACCGACTGATATTGTTTTTGTACCTAGATTACGGGTCGGTGTTGGAGATAGCCTAAAAGACTTGGGAGAGTTTTCGTTTAAAAGGAGAGCCGCGTGAGCGTGTACGAGGGCTCTTTTTTTAAAAAAAACGTATACGAGGACTTTTTTTTTTTTGAAAACCGTGTACGAGGACATTGGAGCAAAGTGCGAACGTCAGTGCGGCCTGATGGTGTGGCTGTAGACCCGGCTGATATAATAGCCTCGTATCAGCCGGATGACGCGTAGTGTAGGCCAAATCATTTGCACGCACTGCTTTGCTGCGGTCGCTAGAAGCAGTGATCCGTTCTATTTAGAGGTAGTAATATCACCGGGAGTTATAAAACTTGCGCTCAATGTTTAGTTTGATGCTAAAACTTCAACAATACGGATTTATAGTCACATAATTTGTCCATGCGTGCATATACGGTGCTTCCTCTCGTATCCAGCCACATGGCCAGTCCACATGGCGTGCCAGCCCGGTGGAGGCCCACTTATCAGTGGTTGGGAATGCACAAGGCACTAGGTGACCATAGCATGCTGGATTTTTTATAGAGACTCCCTCACAATTTATTTAATGCGCACAAAGCCCCCAAATATAATGAAAAAAGATGGCACACATGGGGTTCAAACACGGGACCTGTCAATAAAATAGTCCGCCATACATCATTCCATCAGTGCCGATTGACGTTCAACATGATCAACTAAAATTCGTTTAATCACAAACAGAAGCCCCAACGTGAATTGAGTGACAAAAAAGGGTGGCCTAACAGATTCGATCTCTCAACCTCAAGCGTGGATACACTGCAGCGCTACACTAAGTACCAACCAGTGCCTGTAAAGAGAGAAGCCCGATTTTATATATTGTCCACGACCACTACTCGTATTCAGGTTCTTTTTCTCTCAGACCGAATTTTCGACAACCGATCAGTCCCTAGAAAATTTGGCGGTCCCCGGAAAAAATGTTGTCGCACGAAATTTTGAATTTAAACGACAAAAACTATGTCAAATATAATAACTTTTGTGTGCATACAATATCATAATGACATAGTTAGCTTAGTGGCAGGGGCCGCGATTCTATTCCTTGTATTGTGAAATATATTTTTCTTTATTCATGCTCATTTATAAAAATGGTCTCGAACTGTAACAATGAATTGAACATGCAAACTTCTATATAAGAGAGGAGTTGAGCTGACCACTATAACAGGCATCACTTTTTTTTTGCTAAATTAAATATATTTAGACGATAAAAAGATTTGAATTCAAAATTCATTTCAAAATTTGGTAGATAAAAACTGGAGTGGCCAAGATATTTTGAAACCCGGATTTTTCCAACCCTCTCGAAAAAAATGGAATAAAAAATTCTCGCTCATGACAAAGTTCTATACGGTATGAATTAAACATTATACATTTTGAAACAGTTTTCTTAATTGCTTTTTGGTGAAAAAAGGCGAGATTTTCCGGTATCCAGTTTTTACTAGCCGAACCTAGGAAAAACGGAATCTAAGAACTGCGTCTAATATAAAATCAGGTTTACCTCTTTACAGTAAGGAATATGTAGTTCACCCGCAAAAAAAAAGGAATATGTAGTTGGTGTAGTGGTTTGCTTGTGCATGGATGTACCCGAGGTGTATGGAGTTCAAATCTCTGCGCGTGTACTTTTTATTTTCATTTTTCACACCACCTCATGCTGACAAGTGGGACACACAGAGGGATTATGCTCAATTAAATTAATTAAATACAGAGCAAGGGTGCTTCTGCAAAGAAAAAATGCGGCGAGCTGTTTCAGTCACTAAAAATGGGCTGGGGTGCCATGTAAGCGCGGGATACGTCTGAATATGACCAAAGTGACCGTATTTGCACAAGAACGCAAGTTGGATGACCACAAATCCGTATTTTTAAAGTTTTAGCATCAAACTGAACATCGAACACGAGTTCTATGACTCCCAATGATATTACCTCTTCTATTTATGTTATGCTGTAATAATTTTACTTAAGCTACATCCAACTTGATGTAGACGTAGAGGAGTCAACAGAGTTGGCGAAAACAATACGGCGCAGGAGAAACGAAGATACATCCAACTTGAAGAAATAAGCATGAGTATGATGCTTCCCTGTTGCAAGAAAAAAGTGACCGCATATTCCAAGTATTCATACAGCGGGAGGGGGGAACACTACAGCCCCCTCCACCTGTCAAACACATCTTTTAAACAACAACAACAAACAAGGCCGTATCATCATCATCATCATCATTCATCATCAAACATACATCCAACATGAAGAAAAAGCGGCGGCGGGGGACAAAAAAGAAAAGAATCGAATTACAGACTAGCAGCAGGGTATAAAAATCCATCCTGTACTTTCCTCGGGGTACCGAGCCGCGGCGTTGTCTCGGACGACATCGTCCGTCTGCGCCCGGCGGGCTGCTGCCCCGCCCGTCGGCACCTAAATAAACATCTTTATGGACGGACGCAGGGGGCAACCTTACTATGATGTAACAATGTTTTACTCGAAGCCGTCCATCATAGGGTGCTGGCCCCCTTCCGAGGAGGTGCTTTTCGACGACTGTTTCCGGGCTGTGCCACGCCTGCTCTTGGCTTTCTTTGCCTTCATCCTACGTTTCTTCTCGGTGGCGTCGACCCAGGTGTATTCGGAAGGTATGTGGAACGGGTCGACCTCATCTTTCCAGCTCTTGCTATCCCCACTGTCGCTAGACTGCGCACCACGGCCCCCTCTGACCCATGAGTACCATGACGCAGATCCTTCCGAATCTTTGGACTTGGCGTCCTGGAACTGCGTGGGGCTCGTTGGTGGGGTGGCGAACTCATCTAGAGGCTGTAGTTCCTCAAACTTTGTGAATGTCACAATGACCCGTATTGTTGGGACAATAGGGATAGCAATCTGAAAAGTCACAGGACACATGGTTAGAGATTACTACTTCAAGGTATAGCCAAACAATGCAGAGTCTATCATACATGCACATTCCCTCCCCTATTTTGGTATTCAGAATAAAAACACCCAGAGTGACCCTTAAGTAGAAAATATAAAACAGCAATTTGTGCTGTACATATAAGAGTTCCACAAAAAGATTACCAAATACGGCATCAGACAAGAGCAAATGGGATCAAAATACTCCAATTCATGTAGTTAGGGAAATGAAACTCAGCCTGAGACAAAAGGCCAGGCTAAAAATGTATCTTGAAATAAACCAATGGTCTATACCATTGTTGTTTTCAGCATTCAAGTTCTGCCTTGTACAGATAGTAGTTAGCTGTTGCCTCAAGTAGCTGTTGCCTTGTTCAGCTAGTAATTAGCTGTTGCCTTGTTCAGATAGTAATTAGCTGTTGCCTTGTTCAGATAGCAATCAGCTGTTTTTGGCATTCAAATACTGCCATGTTCCCCGCAAAAAAAAAGGTACTGCCTTGTTCAGATAGTAGTTAGCTGTTACCTCAAGTAGCAAGCAGTACTGGTGTTATTTTGATACTAAGATAGGATCAGCCTTTAAATTATATATACTAAAAGTAGTCGGATTGAAACACAAACCTCTAGTATTGGCACAATATTAATTCAGCTCTAACCCTCTAACGAGAACCAACACCCAACAAAATTCAAGTTCAGCAAACTATGCCCATTAATTCCATGAGTGGTAATCCAATATATGCAAGTTCTGGAAACTCAACAGGAATGTGAAGACATGATTTAACTGACTGACTGTTGGAGCAACAACACACTAGGCATTGTCAAAAGATTTAAAGTTGATTTAAGACAACAGAAAAGATGTGCGGAAAAAAAACTCATACTAGGTTCTAGTATGAGGCAATAATGTTCTATATCAGCAGGTAATTGCATGCAGTAAAAAAAAAGAAAAACATCATCATGTATCTAAATCCTAGAAAGAGTCTACCATATGTTGCATGTTATAAGCTGTGTCTGTCGTTTTGGCCCAAATATAAAATCCCTTATCTGACTCCAGTAACTTCAAAGAAAAGGTTTGCTTATATTTAATTATTTGTTGTTTTTGTGAAAGTAAAGACAATACTGTACAAGGATAATCATATTTTCTAGCAAAGCAGGGGGATGGTGAAGACCGCATCTCATGATTGTGTCCTTGTTAGTGCAAGATATAGGATTCAGTGTTTCGATAGCTTGGGTGCGAGCTGCCCTTATAACATTTCGAGTCCCCTTAAAGTAAGTGTGCATTGCAATTGCCTTAGTTCAGATATTCAGATCAGAGCCAGGAACAACAAAAGATAAAAATTCACAGTAGAGGTCCAAACAACACTATATGTGAATGATCACAGATATCCCAGCAAGGGAAAACGAATACAACATAGCATGGTGGTCAGGCTGGTAACAGATATCCCACAGTAACGGTTGCATAGCACCCAGACCGTTGAGAAAGAATAAGCATGCAAACTTTGACTTGAGATAAACAGGAAAATGAATCAATCAGAGCTCGTTAAATGACTGGAATAAAACGGGCTAATATAATCATGTTGACAGATGGTTACCTTGACTGGAAATGTGCCTGTAGGCAGCTTGGTTGTCAAGAGTTCCCTAAGCCTTCTAACAGCCTTCACTTTGTTTGCTAGTACATCGAGCAAAGGGATCAGCTCATCCGTCTTCAAAGGGAAATCCGGTGTCAACCACAACACTGGTCTTAACCCCTTCTTGTACTCACTTTCGAGTTTATTAGAATCCCCAGATGAGACACCACCCTTCTTCTTCTTGCCGTTGCCCTTCTCCTTTCCCTTCCCTGCATCACCTGATTCATCCTTGCTCACTGCCTTGGGTGCCTTCTCATCATTCTTGGCACCTTTCTTGCCGTTCCAAAACCACCCCTTCTTGTCTTTCCCGGCACCGTTTGCATCCAAATGATCAGCCCCTTTGTCACCTTCCTCGGCCCTATCGTCGGATTCCTCCTCCTGGTTCCCCCTCAACGCAGAATCAAGCTGCTTCCTCTCCTCGGCAGTCAAGACTTCATCCAACTCGGTTTCAAGCTCTGCGCTCCTCCCATTTTTCTCCTCGCCATCCATCGCAAACAGCTCCTCATCTGTCATTGCCCCAGGGACCCGTCTCGACTTGACGGTCACCAGAACATTCAACATATCGTACACCTTTGCCTTCCACTGCCCCACGGCTTCAGTCCTCTCCTGCCGGCGCCAATTCACGTGCGGCACAAGATCCGCCTGCGTGACGTCTATCCCGGGGCGATACATATTCGTCTTGGACATCAATGCCACCTCATGAGCCACCTCCGACTCCGTAGGCTGCACGCCGGCCCCTTCCAGCGCATCAGTGATCTCCTTATCCTTATGAGACAGCACTATCAGAGAACCCGGCAGCAGCTCCTTACCCCCAGCATCCTCCGGCCGCGCCCCATCGCCCAGGAACAGGAACGTCTGGTCGGAGCGCTGGATGCGGAAGCCGTCAAACCCCGCGAGCGTCATGTCGGCCCGCAGCGCGGCCCCGCGCTTCCAGATGCGGTAGGTGTCGGAGGGCGCGATGCGGCCGATGAAGGGGATGACGGAGGACTCGAAGTGGAAGGAGATCTCCATGTAGAAGTCGCGGATGCGGGAGACGGAGGCGAGCACCCGGGGGAGCCGGCGGCACCACTTGGCCCAGGCGAGCGGCTGGTAATGGCGCGCGATGATGGTGGCGATGGCGTCCTCGCGCGTGCACACGGCCTCCTGCAGCGCCGACCAGCCGTCGGCGTTCTGCAGCGACCAGTCGGCGCCGGCCGACATGAGCAGGTCGGCGGCGATGGGGTCGCGGAGGCGCACGGCGAGGTGCAGAGGGGTCTCCCTCCGCGGCACGTCGCGGCGGTCGATGACGGCCGAGACCGCGTCCGCCACCCGCTCCCCCGCGATCGACTCCGCCTCGGTGGTGACCTCGCCCGCGCGTGGCAGGCGGGGGAGGGCCGCGACGAGGGTTCGCAGCGCCGCGTGGTCCCGCCGGTAGACGGCCAGGTGGGCCGGGCTGTGCGCGTACCTGGCCGCGTCCTCCATGGCTGGCTGGCTGCTGCGGCGGGCGGACCAGCCTCGGTCCCCGTCGGGGCGGTCGGGGATAGGCTGGGCTAGGCGAGGCGGATCTGGCGCGGGGGAGGAGGCATGGGGGGTCGGGCGCTCAGATCTGGCGCCCGCGGCGCGGCGGGGGCCGCGCTCCGGGGCAGCGCCGGCGGCGAGCTGGGCGCGCGGCGGGGGGGGGGGGGGGAGTGGGGAATCGGCCGGGGCGGGAGGAAGGGGAGGGGAAGTGGTCCTCCTATTTCGGTTCGGGATGGCGAGGAGACAAGGAAGGAAGACGGGGTTCCGTTCCGCCGATGCGATGTCTGTCGGCTTTTTTTCCCCTCTCGATCCAGTCGGGCCGATGCAGTGCAGCCAGAGAGCCAGAGCAGCCAGCGCTCCTCTCTCCCTCTGCAGGGTGGGGCCGCCAGCGTTTAGCCGTGATATTTGTTTCTGGGATCTGGTTTGTGCATGGTGGCGTAGGATCGAGCGGTCTTTTTACCGCGCTCGCTCGTTTCGTATGAGAACGATTGCGAGCCAGGTAAGCAGCGCGCGCGCCATTCATCGATGATGGCCTAGTCAATGATGAGAGCAAAATTACCGGCTCGTCTTTGTGCTAAGCGTGCTTCTGTGTTGGTGGTTACCGAAAGCTGGCTAGATGATCAGCAGCCTCCTCGTGGACTGCCCCCAGAAATGCTTTCGTTGAATAAAGCTCTCAAATGTTGCCATAAAAATAATTTGATGGCCTACTCAATGATCATCGGCTCGGGCTCTTGAAAGGTGGTTCGTAGGACTAAGATGTCGTGTGTGTTTTCATATGGGCGAATGCGTGCACGCGTATGTTAATGCTTATTATGTTTGTACCGTGTTTCTAAAAAAACAATAATCCAACATCTTCATATGCGTGATCCCTTTCCTTTCATTCCGGTTAGCTTCTAGTCTTGTTATGGCACGAAACCTAAACGGTGTTTTCGGCATTCCAGACCCATAATAAATCGAGCAACAGATGATTGTGAGGCAGCTCATGATTTAGCTTCCTCTTAGACTAGACCTAGACGAAGACGAGACACTGTCCATCCAATTTCATCTTCATCATGGGCATCGACCACCCGCGTGGTCGCCCTAACTTCCACTCTGCTGCTTCCATCCTCTACTCCTAGATGAGTGTGCTTTAAGCATGAGAAACAAATATGTGGAGCTAGGGTCAAGGTCAAAACGATGTGAACTGGTTAGTTCTGATTCTTCTGTAACCAGATCCAGTCCGGTTCTAGGATAGGGCTAGTCCGAGGAGAAAATAAACCGAAGTGGGCTGCCTCACTGCCAGGGTTGCCCCGGTGGTGGGACCGAGTTGTCTAAACGTCGTGGTAGATTTGGGTCCAGGCCGAAATGGGAAGCCTTTTGGATGGTCTTTTCGGCTCAAACTGTCTGGCCCAGACATACGAGGGAGAAGTACGGGAGCATCTTTACTATCTCTGCTTTATTTAATAGGGCGATCGTGTGCCATGTAATTTGCGTACCTTTCATGGTTGATGTTTTCGTTCATAATGCATGATGATAATTCAGTAATGCCAGGTGCTTTACTCGTGTGTGACTCTAGGAGAATATAAATGCATATGTTTCGTCCTTCCACGATAGATCCTTCTTTGTCTTGTCGGTCTTGTACAGCTTCTGGTCTTGTTATGCCACAGGACCAAAATCTTATCGATTAGGATGTTTATAGTGTGGTTTTGACACAAATAATTTGCATGCTTCCTCAAGTGGAGTCCGGTTAGGTTTTAGTCTAGGTCCAGTCGAAAGGGAAAATAGACCGGAGTGAACCGCCTCACTACCACAGGTTGCGTCACTGGTATGTCCAAGTTGTCGTAAACGCGGTGGAAGATTTTGGTCCATTGAAAACCCAATAGTTGGATTTTATGTAATGAAATTGCCTTCCATTGTGTTTTTGTGAAACCCTAATACCCATAGTTGTTGTTTTATGATATTTGCTCAAACTATTGTGAGTACATAAATGTGTACAGTTTTAAATCAAGCTATTTTTTTCTAGCTTTAACTTCAAGATATCAACTTGAATTGTGTGTATGGGGACAATGAATACACTACTAGGAAAAGGCCTACTAATGGCGCACCTGTTTTGGCTACTAATGGCGCACTACAGATGCGCCATTAGTACCACGCCACCAGTATATTTTAGTAATGGCGCACCACAGGTGCGCCATTAGTATCTGGTATACTAATGGCGCACCATATGGAAGTGCGCCATTAGTAACAATTTTTTTAAAAAAATCGTTTTTTTCTTAATCTCAGATCACTATTTCACATATGAGATATCCAACACATATATATATATACAACAAGCATCCATATAACAATCATATCCAACACATAAGTTTCATCACATATACATACATAGCCAACACATAATTCCATCGTTACATATTACAAAAGTTTCACATTGTTCATTCAACACCGTTATCCATCAATTCACAAAAGTTTCACATTGATACAAAATAAAAACACAAATGGAAAAGAAGCACTCCATCCATGCAAGCTTCCGTGAATTAAATCAAATCTGTAAAATGATAAACAAGAAGAAGAAGAAGAAGAAGAAGAAGAAGAAGAATACTAGAAAAAGAAGAACACTAGAAGGATACTAAAAGAAGAATAAGAAGAATAAGAAGAAGACTATAAGCTTATTATGTAAACTTGATCATTTCGTGCTAACATAAGTAATTTTGAAGCTAACATATAGGAAACTAAGCGTATAAGCTCTAAATTAGCATATTAGAGCCAACTTAGGTAAAATGAAGCTAATCTATGTCATTTTGGAAAAGAAGAAGAATAAGAAGAAGACTATAAGCTTATTATGTAAACTTGATCATTTTGTGCTAACATAAGTTATTTTGGAGCTAACCTATAGGAAACTAAGCATATTAGAGATAACATAGATAACTAAGTATATATATATATATATATATATATATATATATATATATATATATATATATATATATATATATCATTTTGGAGATCTGACATACCTGACATAGTTCAGTTCTCATTGTTCTTCTCCTTCTCCTTCCTCAGCCTGATGCGCCAAGAGCGGCGAGGCGGTGGAGGCAGCTGTGGGATGTAGTCTTCTACCACAATTGCCGTGGTCATGCCGCCCAGCTGTGGAATCGCCGGCGCCACCACCGATGCGTGGTCATTGTCAGGCACCACCACCATCGCGAGGCCACCTTCAGGCAGGACGAGCACGACCATCGCTAGGTCATCCTCAGCCACCACCATCTCTTGCCCATGGTCAGCCACCACCATCTCTTGCCCTTGGTCAGCCACCACCAGCGCTAGGTCATCCTCAGCCTGATGCCCATCATCATCCTGCAGCTCCTCATCCCCACTCTGCTCCTCTTCTCCCCCACTCCAGCCCGGATCATCCTTCTTGTTGTCAGAATCGCTGCTGCTTTCGCTAAAGCCAGAATCGTTGTTGCTTTTGCTACAGCCATAATCGCTGCTGCTTTGGCTGTAGCCAGTGTCGCTGCTGCTGCTCCCATTGCCTGTCCAAATGCAACAATGACCGTTAACAATTGATGTGAGACAAAGCCAAATGTAGAGGAATAAGAAGAGGTAGAACACACTGGCATCTTCATCAGCGTAGCGCATGCGACACATAGTCGCGTTGAAAACCTTCACGATGAGCATTGTGGCGTCATCGTCGTACCTGAAGAGAAGAAAGTACCTGGTCCGCAGGTCATAGGCACTGTAGAACTTCTCCCAGCCACTGCACAGGTACATGTGGCCCTCCTCGATCACCAACTCCACGTCCCACAGCCTGCGAACCCCGCTGCCGGCCTGTCGGAGCTTCACATTATTTGGCGGATCTTCACCCAGCATCTTCATAAAAGTGTCACGCAGCCTCTGCAATTTGGGACAAAAAGTGATGTAGCAAACAACAGAGTTATCATAATGAGATGGGTGAAGGGGAGATCTCTCGTTTTATATACCTGCCTCGTGGCTGATACTGAAGAAGAAAGTATGATACTGAAGAACTTGAAAGCATCCAACTCGTACTCCGGTGAGGCAGAGCGGCGGTGGCTGCTTCCCCCCCATGCTTATCCAATCTTGCATGCATTTAAAGTTATTCAATCAGATGCCATATTATTTATTAACATGCTGCCAAGAAGCTTGAACATGCCATTAGTAATGTCTAGCAGCATGGTAGAAAGAAAAGAAGTTAACATCTGAATGTTTCCCACGCTTATTTAATCAAACATTAGTAATGTCTAGCAGCATGGTAGGACGAATTCAGCCCTTATAGGCCGAAAAACAGCAGCAGCAACAAAAACAGAATAGCCAGTAGTGCAAGACCAGATCATTTGCACTGTCCAAATGAGCAAGACCAATTGGATTTTACCCAGTTAAAGCCACCACAAATGCACAGGTGTACCTATGCATTTGAGCAACTAAAACTAGTTAGAAAATCCAATAGCTAAGCCAATTAGAGTGCCACAAATATAGAGAGCAGCCAAGTTAAATTAATAGCCCAGAACCCTAGCATAAGTTAAATTACACACACACTTAGATAACCAACAGCACCCAAGTTAAATTACAAACACACTTAGATAGCTAACAGCACCCACAGGAGCATGTATGCAGCAAGTTCAGTGAGCAAGATAACCACCACAGAGAGCCATCACAAATGACCTAGAGCACAGCAACTGGCAACCCTAGATCAAGATATAGCTATCACAGAGAGCACCAAAATTAATTGATGCTCATCTGGAACATACAACCAGAACTAGCAGGACTACCAAAGCATCTAAAACATGAACTAGGGCTAGATCATAGAGAGAACAGAGAGAGGAAAGGAGGAGCTCACCAAGAGGGGTTGTAGCCGTAGCAGAAACTCAGCCACACCAGTGCCACGGTGTGACTACCAACACAGCCGGAGCTCTGCTGCAGAGGAGGATCGTACTGGACAACATTATCCACCATTAGCATATATTGCAGACATATACTGGACAACATTAATTTGAGTAAATATTGGATCAACAAGCAGTCATGAATCAAAAAGCAACCACGATCCGAACTCTCTCTCGGCTGGACAAATCCATGAGTAAAAAAAGTTCCACCTGTAGCATATACATGGGGATCTGAGAGAGGCTCGTACCTTGAGGAGAGAAGAGTGTGCTACGCCTCTGCCGCCGCCGTTAGCCTGCCGGAATCCCACCTAGCCCTCCGCCCCGCTGCAAGAACGCCGGCACGCAGCTCCAGATCAAGAGAGGAGGTTCCTCTGCCCCGTCCGTGACTCCCCTATGGTGCTGCAGATCGAGAGAGAGAGAGGAGAGAAGAGTAAGCCGGCGGCGAGAATCGGAAGGAACCGGGGCGGCGGAGCAGATCGAGGAAGGAAGAGACGAGGGGAGGCGGCGAACCAGGGGAGGCGGCCCTTGGAGACGGCGCGGATCGGGGAAGCGCCGCTGGCGGATCGGGCCTGACCTGCTCGATCTGCGGCTCCTCAACCTAGGGTGGGGAGAGAAGCTCGGTGGGGGAGGAGGCGAGGTCGCCGGCGGGGGTGGGGGTGGGGTCGGCGCCGATGTGGGAGCGAGCGAGGGAGGAACAGATGGAGAGGGAGTTTTGGAACAGATCGAGAGGTATATCAATGGCGCACCAGTTAGGGTGCACCATAACTAGTTTTTTTTTGTGTGTGTATATATATAATTGTTAGTAGTGGCACACCGTGGTTGTGGTGAACTAGTAATGGCGCACTTTGCCAGCATGCGCCATTAGTATGTTTGGAAAAATGAAAAAAAATGTTACTAGTGGCGCACCGTGTGTCTGGTGCGCCATTAGTGTCTTCCACACTAATGGCGCCCCAGCACATGGTGCGCCATTAGTATATAGTAGTGGCGCACCACTTATCTGGTGCGCCATTAGTGTCAATTTCATCTATAGCCCTTTTCCTAGTAGTGATATGTGTTGTTTGTGCATCGAGTGGCATAATATTCCATCGCTTCAATTGTTTCTTTGGTGCATACTACATTATTACTCTTGGTTGTGCCTCCGGTATCTACGTTGTCTGGGCTCCAGGTTGGATCTGCTGATAAGGAGGAGGCGTACACATATGGATGTTTATCCCTCATGCTAGATCATGTCTGCCGCCAATGCATGTTGTGTCGACTACTTCTAGGAATGAAGTCATCGCTGGGGGTCGTGGCTCTAGTGCTGCAAATTATGCTTGGCATAGATGAGCTATGTGGAAAGCGGTCTTCGCCTCTATTGATGGTGGTTCCAAAGGTGGGCTTGCTTGGTGCCCCGACGCCCTCACCACGGCTGCTGGAGCCCTACCAATTGCTCGGAGTCATGGACAATAGAGGTTTGGATGCTACCATCCTTCACTTAAGTGTGACCATCGATCAGCGGGTGTTTGCGGGTGGCGAGGTTGGTGGCCAGATGCAATGGAATGACATATGATTCTGAGGTTCTCTTCACGAAAAAGCTCTTGCGACTTGCTTGACAACTTATAGGGTTTTAGCCCTGCATCCAACAAGGCGATTGCTTGCCTTCTGGTGGGGATGGTAACCAGGAGCAAATGCAAGAAGGTGGGCACCTGCTCTCAGGTTGGCATCTTAAAGAATAAGTCTATCAAGAGCAAAGGCAAGAGTGATTTGAGTGGTCATTGTGGATTTGGTTTGAGTGGTCAATGTCCTCATGGTTTGAGTGCTCGTTGTGGATTGGTGGTCTCCTTTGCCGTCGGTAGAGGTTTTCTTGTTGGGAATTACTTTGCGATGTAGAGATGTAGGGTTTTACGACTATTGCATGTTGGGGGTGCTTGTTGGGTCACTTATGCGGCCGTGGGGTTTCTTACTTTTTGAGTAGTCCACATGTAGTTAGTTCATGTCGGTTTTCACCTGTTTTTCGTTAATTAACCGGGTAATTATATTTTGACTAAGTAATCGATGTTGCAAATCTTTTGCCTCTGTCTCAAGGGAAAAATAATATTATTAATCCTTGGCCTCGGTTAAAATATTAATGACGATGCAAATGTTTTGCCTCTCTTTTAACGAAAAAATAGTATTACTCCCCTCATCCTAGGTAAAAAAATTAATTGATGATTCAAATCTTTTGCCTCTGTTCCAAGGGGAGAAAATATTATTACTCCCCTCAGCCTCGGTTAAAAACCCTATCACAGAGCAGAGCAGCGCAGAATATCTGATTACCGCATCTTGTATAATCCCTCCGTTGACTAGTACAAGGGTTGGTGGAGCGTTACGCGGGTGTGGCAGTCTCAGGTCCACGTTCGTTTATCACACATCCAATAACAAATTAAGAATGGTTTGACAGTCCGCGGAAAGAAAGGGAGGAAACAGAACAAGAGAACAACAAGCAACATGGCCGTCGCTGTTAGCCATCGAGACTAAACAGCACAAATCACGCGAATGACCAACTAATAGACAGACAGAGCAGATGCTTACACGTCCCTAACCCTGACCTAACCCAACCGGTGTCGAAAGTCGTTGGCCGCTCGCCGGTCCGGTGCCGTGTTGACAGGGACACGTCCGTCGATGGCGGAGCCAGGATTCGAGTATAAGAGGGACCGAGTACATATATTGATCTAATTTTCTGTTGATAATTACTCGTTGCTGTTACTAAAATTGTCGATCGTTGGGGGGGGGGCATGCCCTGCTCGTCCCTCCCTGGCTCCGCCCCTCGATCGTCCATGCACGCTAGTGAATGTACTACCAGACGAATTCTGAACCTGAAGCCGTACGTACGCGGTGGCAACGGCAGACAGCCACCGGACGCGCTTGATTACGCGCGGCGGCAGGTGAGCCGTGAGAACAAATCCTACCTACTCAGGTTTGTGGGTCGCTGGACCGCTTGAGCCTCGAGCTGCATGTGTGCATGATGCTAGCGACTAACATGTCGCTGGCCAACGGCTGCAGCAGAGCAGTGGTGAGTGCGATCGAGCTCGTGCCCGCGCATTGACGCCGGATCGGGTCGGGTGCTCATCACAAAACTAGTACTAGTAGATCGTAGAGTGGCAAGTGGAGTAGGGGATCTGGGGGCTCGATGAGATCCATCCATCGATCTCGCGGCCGCAGCGCCGGAGAATGGCGCAATTAGCAAGGTCACATGTCGTTAGCACTGTTCTTCTAGCACTATTATTATATATATATGCGTGTAATTGTAATTGTGCATCTGCTCGTCCGCCAGATCACGTGCGGCGTGGCTAATCGTGCATCTCTCCTAGCCTCGACTCTTCTCGAGGCTAAATTTCGTGTTTCGACCCTTTTTTAAAATCTATTTAAGATTTAGCTCTAGTTTGATTTTTTTTTGAGATCTGACCCTTTTGCTACCGTCAGGGACCATGGCGGTAGGGTAAAACAGCCTACCGCCAAGGTCCCTGGCGGTAGGGTTGTATGCCCTATCGTCAAAACACTCATAAGTATTGAACACAATGTGTGCTCGTGTCTACTGCCAAACACCTTGGCGATAGGGTTGTACATGCTACCGCCAGTCCGGTTGGCGGTAGCGATGTTTTCTATTGTCAAAGTCTCTGGCGGTAGGCTGTTAGACCCTGACGCCATGGACTCTGGCGGTAGCAAAATGGTCAGATCTTGATTTTTTTTTAAACTAGAGTCAAATCTTGAATAGGTTTCAGAAAATGGTCAAAACACGAAAATTTGCCTTTTCTCGATGGGAAGTGAAGAGCTGCATGCTGACACGCACTGAGGAATCAACATGCAGGTATGGAAGGGTTGCTCTGCCAATGCCGATGCCGCAACTAGAAGCGAATCTTTCTTACGCACATACTGCTACTACGGCCAGGTAGATCTTGGCCTCACGCTGATTCGGGCAAATGGGCAGGGGGGCAAAGCGGCAGCAGCGGCAGGATGCTACTACTACTGCTAGTCGCGTGCCCATAAAGAACATCGGTGACAGATAGGGCATGCCCACTGGTCCCTTCCCTTCCCTTCCCTGGAGCTCCATGTCTAGCCTCACGTGGCCATGCTCCGTGAATTTAGTAGTCTCCTGTTTTAGCCTGGGTTATGGAGATGGGATTAGCAGGACGGCAATTAACAATGGGGTATAGCGAGCAGTGATGCAAGGCTCGACGTGCTAGCCTGGCCTGGCTGGTCGTGCATGCACTCATGCGTGCATGTGCACGCGGTGATAAACAAACACAAGTGTGAATGAGTGAGTCGTTGTGCATGTGTCTGTCTACCTGGTTAATGATGATGATGATAGTAATCCCTCTGTTTTTCCTTCTCTCCCCTGTCTCTACAAAGGCTGGTGCATGCTGTGATGATGGTAATTACCTGCTTAATGGTGATTGCGATCTTCCTGTTTTCCTTCTCCCAAGTCCCATCTGTCTGCTGTAATGATGATAATAGCTTCTGATGTCGTATCATGGCCTAGGTGCTAAGACTAGCCACAGTGGAAAGTAACTTCGAGTAGTAACATGTTACTGCTCGAAGTTACTTTCTTCATAGCGGGGAGTAACATATACACCCTCCTTTTCTAATATTTGTCTTTCTAGACATTTCAAATTACTACTACATACGGATGTATGTAGACATATTTTAGAGTGTAGATTCACTCATTTTGCTCCGTATGTAGTCACTTGTTGAAATGGCTAGAAAGACAAGTATTTAGGAACGGAGGGAGTATGTTGTATCATGCAACACTTTATTTATTAGATTATAGAATCATCTTGTCTTGATACGTGTGATGTTACTTATTTTATTAGGCTGGTTGTAACAGAGAGTATCATATACTAGTATCGTGCATATGATACTAGTGTGTATGATAGTACCTCCCTAATCCATAGTATCATGTAGTATTTTATTTATTGCCATACATGACACATATTAGCATAACATTTATTATGATACGGTATCATGATATGATACTCAACGCTCTTTTCTTCATTTAATTCTATAACACCTCATCACAATTATCTAGTTGGCACGCATGATACTAGCTATGATACTACCATTACGGCCAGCCTTAGTAACTAGCTATGTTACCACATGACTATCTTTCTTCATTAATTAATTGCCACATCATCTACTTTGCCTAGATATGTGTGATGTTATTCTCACTGTGGGTAGTCTAAATACTTGTACGATGGTAATCGCTCATTGGATGCTTAGTTCTTTCTCAGACGATCCGATTTTTTTCTTCCAAAAAGGATACCCTTCGCCTCTACATCAAGTGATGCATACACTCGTTTATTGATTATTTTAAATTTCATCATCATAGCTCAATAAAGTTTAATAAAAGAAACTGTCGCACATGGCTACTTCAAAGGCAGATTAAAAAAACATATGAAATGAACCTCATGCATCACAAATCTTACTAGTAGGCCGTCAACCAAATCGGTTGCATAAATTCAGAGAAACAATGTCTCATGGTTGCATACAAAGACCATTGGCGCATGATCCTCCTCTTTATTTGCATATGACTGATGGCCTTGAAGATAACCTGTCGAAAATTTTGGAACTTTTACAATCATTACGAGTGTTTCAAATGACCCAAAGTAAAGCGCTAATTTTCGCATGGTTTTGAGACTTTAAATTGGGATGCACCCCCACTAACCAGTTTCCAAACATATTTGTACTACTTATGGGTGGAGGTAGATTAAAAACTATATAAACGGGTCGTCATAATAGCTTGGCAAGTGGGTAGTGAAGGAAACGATACTGAATCAACTCCCCATCGCCACAAAAGCAACACTTAGTGCTTCCTTGCCAAAAACAATTCAAATTATCTTTTGTCAAGATGACTTTGCGATCTAAATATCACATGAAAATTTTATTGATAAACTAAACTGGAAGACATGCAAACAAACAAGGGACAATTCCATTTCTGCCCCTAACTGGAATCCACTACTCAAATTTGCCCCTAATTTCAATGTGTGCTCAAATTTGCCCCTCTATCGTTAGTTGCCCTTATAGAAATGCCCTTCCGCGCCGTTACCATCCGGTCAAACAGCTTTGACCATCTCAAAAAAATAGCAAAAAATAAAAGAGATCTGAAATTTTGTGGCATCGAAGGTACTCTGGTTCGCAAGGTGCGTGCAAATTTTCATGTTGTTTGGGCATTCTAGGAGGTCGTGGCAAAGGAAAAACATTAAATTTGTACGCGTGTGAACAGTAAATTCAAAAGAAATAGCAAGAAAATTCAAAAAAATATGAATTTTTTGGCATCCAAGATGCTCAGGTGCGGAAGGTGTGTGCAAAATTTTGTTGTGTTTGGACATTGTAGGAGCTCGTGGAGAAAAAAACAAAATTTGTCTCAGAACAAAACATGTAAAAAATACACTATTTTGGTTTTTTTGCGAGAGCTCCTCGCATGTCATTTGATAACAAAATTTTGCACACACCTTGTGCACCCGAGCATCTTGGATGCGAAAAAAATTCATATGTTTTTGAATTTGCATGCTATTTTTTTAATTTACTATTTAAGATGTACATATTTAATGTCTTCCTTTGCCACGAGCTCCTGGTATGTCTAAATAGCATGAAAATTTTCACGCACCTTGCGCACATGAGTAGCTTCAATCCCACAAAATTTCAGATTTTTTTGATTTTTTTGCTATTTTTTTCAAGATGCTAAAAGTTGTTTGACCGGACGGTAACAACGCAGAAGGGCATTTCTATAAGGGCAACTAACGGCAGAGGGGCAAATTTGAGCACACATTGAAATTAGGGGCAAATTTGAGTAGTGGGTTCCAATTAGGGACAGAAATGGAATTGTCCCAACAAACAATGTATGTGATAAAACCACAAACTTATCGAAGCCCTTCAAATGTATTGTCTCCATCTTCATCTTTTGCACCTTGATGTTTGTCGAAAACTTTGACAAAAAACACATGGAAGACCATAAACGTAGTCCGGACGGGCGCATTCGACATATAGCCTCCATCAAACTGAGACCCGAGCCGGGATGAGCTGGTTTGGCTAATACATGTTGCTTTGTGTGGTTTGGTTTGTAGGCAACACCTTTGAACGAATGAACCTGTGACATGTCATTTGACTCAACTCAGTACATCGGACTAAAAGTGGGGAGTGGCTCAATTTTTCATAATTCAGCCGAATAGGGTATTTTGAAAGAATTTATGATAATTGAGATAAAGGGCCCGTTCAGATCTTCCATGACTCTATGCTCCCCGAACTTTGCATGCGGACCAACTCCCGTGAAACTTCACGGATACCTCCCCCAACATAAAATGGTGAAGCAGCAGAAACCTAGCCTCCTGGAGGGGTAAAGTACGAAGTTACAACTAGAATTACCAGGGGAATGCTACCACCTAGTCATTTTGATACCACTTCGCTTTCTCTTCCCCGATGCAAGACCAACTTCTCCCTCCCTTCCTTCAATCACTATAGGAGCGCCACCTAGTAAAATGTGGTGTCAGCACTGCTCAGGATGCTCATAGGTCTCACACCGCAAAATCACTCCTTCCCTGCTGCAATCACATCGACGCCTCACACACCAGGACGCCCAACCCCGGCAAAGCCTTACTTTTTACTCATTAGCTTTGCAGTCTCCACCTAGACTCCCGACCCGTATGGGCCTAAACTCTTCCTTCTTATGCTCATCATTGGGACCTGGATGACCTACTCCGACTAGCCTCCCGGCTGCATCATACTAGACCAGTCCCTTCCCATAGCTCAAGATGAGCAACCCCTTTCTCGACCTTCCCCCTTCCGATTTGTGTGATGTGTACATTGTGAGTGGCGTTGGGATGAGCTGACCCAACCTCCCGAACGGGCGCTACTCCTCACTTGGAGTCGAAAGTGGGGCATGAAGCTAGCCCCCAGGATTTCCTCGAGAGATTCCAAATGGGGCCAAAAACTATCATAAGTTGCAACTTAGGTGGTAAATCATGGAATTCACTTCAAATTTCAAGATTGCCGAACAAATATTTTTTAAAGGATATAATACAGAGAAGCCATTTCGTAGTTGCTTAAAATAGTTAAAAATGATATGTTTTCTACTGCCCTATCAAATGAATTGATAAGTAATGTAGGTGGTTGATCTCTAGATTTTAACTAGCGTCCCCCTAAGGCTCAGTTTGACCGAGACATCACGGTTGACGGACGTCATCTGGTTGGTCCTTCTTGTTGCTTTAGACCTTGTGTTTTCATTTGTCTTTCGTTCAATGGATGGGTTCACTGGATCTGCTAGCCAGAAACGACTTATCGTTTTCAGTGGATGGAAGAACTTGATAATTCTTTTTTAGTTTGTGATAATTGTGGTGTTGCTTTTATCTTGTGGTCGCATGTAGAAATGCATTGACCACTTTATTGTTTAGTAAGTAGGCATTTGTACTAAAGAGCTACCTTGTGATTTCAAAAGAAGTTTGTGTGAACTATTTTATATAATGGTTATGTGAGTTTGTTGTTAGACATTGAGACTTGAAATGCATGTTTGTGTATTGTATACTATTTTCTGCGGCAGGGATCCGGGGGAAAGCAGTAAAAAGTTGTCTGCGAGCGGATCTTTGCCGAGAGCGGCTCTCGGCAAAGTGGCACGCTGGCAGTTGGCTGTGGCAGTTTTGCCGAGAGCCACTCTCGGCAAAGTGGCATGCGCTGGCGGTTGGCTGTGGCGGTTTTGCTGAGAGCCACTCTCAGCAAAGAGCTGACGAAACCAGCCGACGTGAAAGTCACTCTATATTGCCGGGTGGTACTGTTTGGCTCTCGGCAAACTCTTTGTCGAGTGCCCGTGTCCTGGCTTTCGACAAATTACTGTTTGCCGGAGAGGTGTACACCGTGTGGCTTTTGTCGAGTGCAACACTCGGCAAAGACTTTGCCGGCGGTTGTTGGCCCTTTGCCAAGTGTCTGTGGCACTCGGCGTATAACTCGATTCCAGTAGGACGCTGCCACGGATGCCCTAGCTGGATGCGGACAAAATTACTGTTCTGACCCTTAAGGCAAACTAAATCCCGATTTGACCTCGTTCCGAAAAAAAAATTCGTTTCTGACCTTTTTCGGTGACGCCAAGGTCCCTGGCGTCTGGGTTACGAAGCAGACGCCACGGTCCCTGGCGTCTGGCCCCTGGCCCGCACTGCCCGCCTGCCCGTTGACCTGCTGACGTGGCAAAGGGGCCAGACGCCAGGGACCGTGGCGTCTGGCCCCGGTAGGTTTACACCACGCGCGGGCCCAGCCCACCCATCCCCAACCTCTCCCTGGCGGCGACCGAACGCAGGAACAGAGAGGAAACTTTCTCTCGCCCCTCTTCTCCCTCACACCAAATCCCCCCTTGATCTACTCCATCCTCCACCCAAATTTGTGGATCTGAGACCCCCAAGCATCCTTGAGGTATTCTCCCACATTCCCTCCAATTTGTTTTGATTAGAGTATCTCTTTTTGGTTGCATTATTCATCATTGGGAGATGTTAGATGAGTACTTGTTGTTTTTGTTTTAGTAAATTTTGTATAGTTGTTAGATGGTATAGTTGATTTGTAGAATCTTGTCATCATCAGTTATGTCAACCAATTTTCTTTCTCCGGGGCCATCTGACTTCCTCCTGCTGACGTAGTACACAAAATCCTCTTCCTTCAACCCTTGCTTCAACATGAATTTAGTCTTCAACCAATCGAAAGTGAGGTTCACTTGACTAACTTGCACAATACATGGAGACAAGCCATGCACATGAACAACAGGGCTAAGCACCCACTGAGTTTCGTTAGCCATCTACAGCACACAAATCTCTTAGTAGCTAACCTATGATACATTAAACCACGAGGAAAACAAACTAGGGTTTTCACAAAAGTATGATAAATTAAACCAACCAAAAAATGGGGGTGGAGTTGATTTACCTTCTAGTCTCGAAATCCTGAAGATCCAACGGTGAAACCGGACCGATTTGTGAGAGATCTGAGGGGGGGGGGGGTTAGGGTGCTGGACGAGGGAGTGACGTTGGCAGGGCTACAGGTGAGAGTGGGTGGATATGAGTGAAATGAGAGGGGTAGAGGTGGAGATGAATGGATGAGAGGGGTAGAGGTGGGCCCAAAATCAACTATACCATCTAACAACTATACAAAATTTACTAAAACAAAAACAACAAGTACTCATCTAACATCTCCCAATGATGAATAATGCAACCAAAAAGAGATGTTCTAATCAAAACAAATTGGAGGGAATGGGGGAGAATACCTCAAGGATGCTTGGGGGTCTCAGATCCGCAAATTTGGGTGGAGGATGGAGTAGATCAAGGGGGGATTTGGTGTGAGGGAGAAGAGGGGCGAGAGAAAGTTTCCTCTCTGTTCCTGCGTTCGGCCGCCGCCAGGGAGAGGTTGGGGATGGGTGGGCTGGGCCCGCGCGTGGTGTAAACCTACCGGGGCCAGACGCCACGGTCCCTGGCGTCTGGCCCCTTTGCCACGTCAGCAGGTCAACGGGCAGGCGGGCAGTGCGGGCCAGGGGCCAAACGCCAGGGACCCCGGCGTCTGCTTCGTAACCCAGACGCCAGGGACCTTGGCGTCACCAGAAAAGGTCAGAAACGAAATTTTTTTTGGAACGAGGTCAAATCGGGATTTAGTTTGCCTTAAAGATCAGAACAGTAATTTTGTCCGCTGGATGCGCTGCCGCTGATTTTTTGTAACAGGTGTTGCCCCGTTGCATTGCAATGCTTCTTATATATAAGAGTATTAAAGCCACTAACCAGGGCTCCCTCACATTCAATTCCAGTGCTGGCATGAGCTTCCCCTGGGCTGACACGTGTTGGCCTGTTGTTTCCTATTTTTTTTTAACTTTTTCTGATAATTACCACTAGACGTGGGGCTTGCTATTCACCACAAATTCCCCCTCGTTCGTTCTGCTTCGTTTATTAGAGATTCCTGTACGGATTACACATGGATGTATATATACGAATCATAATTATCTGTCTAAAAAATATTTTCATATGAAGAGTATTTCTAGAAATAAAAATACAAACAATTTTTTAATATGATTTTTACATATCAAAGAAAATATACCCTTCGACTAGGTTTGTACTAATTTCCACGCTAAGATGACATCAAAATTAATAAAAAAAATCATAGCTCAAATGAGCTTTCTCCTTTTCCCCTTTCTTCCTTTATTGCCCTAAGTGATTTATGTTAGAACGACACGTATTTATTCAGGTGGCCACCGCTTTGGATAAGTCTTCATGAACTATTATATATGATACACACGCTTGTGTGTATCCTCAAAAAAAAAGTCTTCATGAACTATTCTTTTTTCGTCTAGCCTCTGCCTCGCACCCAGTTTATTATTTTTTGAAATAAAAATTAGGCTCCAAGAAGTAACATCCTTCAACACATGGTCCAGCCACACCGCTTTGACTAGCTAGATATTTATCTTTCCCCTCGACTTCTCAATCTCCACCCCTCGCCACAGCCGCTTTTCCCCTACCCGTCGCTCACTGCCCAAGCGCCTGCCACCTTCCTGTTCTCCTCTATCTTGCTCCTGCACCACCGTAGCGCATCGCCGGGTTTCTAGAATACATCGGCCTACGACTCCCGGCGTCGTCGATGGGAGGTTACCTCCTTGTGCGTGCGCCAGCTACTCGACCCACATCGAGGGAAGGCGGCACAAGAATAGACCATCACACAGGAGCCTGTCTCCTACTCCCTCCGTCTAGGTGTGTAAGTCATCTTACGAAAACCAAATAATCCCAAAACACTTAGGCGCGGTACATTAACTCTCATCTCGTTTCTTGTTTCGTGACATATTAACCAATAAGAGATGTGGGCCATGCATGCTTTAAATGATTTGAGACTACCAAACATGACATGCAGTGGTTAGTTCATTGCATGCATTGTTATTAATTAGCAAAAACACATTAAGTTCTCTCGTTTTCCCCTCCAACTTGGTTAAGGTGCGCAACCTAAGATGACTTACACACCTAGACGGAGAGAGTAGCAGTTGGAGAAGGAGAATATGTGAAGGGCCGACGCGTATGATGGATTGTGGTGGGGAGGGGACAAGATTTGTTGAGTGATTTAGCTACATTAATTATATGAAACGCCTCCATCTATATTAGATGTTAATATTTCTACCCCTGAAACATACCTGTCTTCAAGAATAACTGATTCTCTTTCGGTCAAAATCTTTCTTTTGAAAACAAATCTCCAGTGACTTGAGTCAGCCTCTGATGAGTGACCATTCTAATAATAAGTGATTGTTTCCATATAGTACTTACAGTAAAAACACTGAGCATAATAGCACATTAACTTTGCATAAATCTCAGTCATCAACGTCTGAAATAATCAAGAGAACTTGCAACGCAAATGAAAGGATCTCGAATGATCTCAATCAACTATTGATTCTATGAATGAAACAGCAGTCTCTTTCCACCGTTCCCTAAATGTAGCAACTAGCATTTTCCTCATGTTAATTCATCGACTATACAAACCATGCAGGTGGACGCACAACTCATCCTCCGTAGATAAAAGTCCCACAACATTGATGTGCATCAAGTGTTATGTTCAGATATCCACATCAATGTGACATAACAAGTTTATAGTGACCACCAATGTAGACCATTCGACATAGTACAGGAGTTGTCTTTGTACTTTCATCTGCAATACCTATGACAACCACTATGTACCAGTGATGATGTAATGGAAAACAAGTCAATTATATTCAAAGATGCATGTACATATGCGTCCAGTCATCAATGCATAGACTGCGTGTTCTCTTGTGCGCAAAGTCATAAATGTATCATGATTGTCCAACAATTTGCCTCACTGGTACAATTTACTAGAAAAGATGAAAAATGTGAGTTGTACGCCATCTGTGTGCAAAGAGCAGGGAGGAGATACAAGGATGAAGGGTGGCGAGAAGTATTGAGAACTAGGACAATTTCTTTGATAATATCTTTGATTTATTGATTTTACAAAGCAAAATGCTCTATAGCTTCATAAACTCAATTAAAATGCACACTTTAGTCTATAAGTGAAAAAACATACAGTTTAGTATTGTAACCTCCTCTTATGAAGAAAGCAGAAAACAACGACAAAACGTGAAGATCAAGAATAAATAATCCAAAGGGCTAAAAAGCCATGATCTATTTCACCAAGTTTTTCTTTGTCTACATCTGTACACCATCCGTCTGCACAGTATTGCTCTGTTAAATTAGCACCTCATTGTACTTTTTTATTTATCCTCTATGCCACCAGTCATGTAATCGACTAAATTATCCATATTACTTACTATATTATTCTTGCTTAACTTACCAAAACCCGATAAACTATCAATAACAAATATGAGCAACAACAAATTGTCAATAACGAGCCTACGCTCAGGCGCGGCGTGCCGCCGCGCCTCCGCCTGCTAGTATATTTTGATTGTGCCTGCACAAGCCTATCAAACTAACCTCTACAAAGACAATTGAGAGGACGTGGAAGCCTCCCAGCGATAAATATAATTCTTCCCCAGAGCTCGGTTCTTGGTACCCCAGATCCATTGGCTTAATGGGTGGCCGTTGATAGAACGTCCACAATTTTTTATCTTACTGTATCGATTATTGTAGATGTTCGTGAGCAATATTGTGTTATACTTCCTCTGTTTCTAAATATAAGTCTTTTTAGAGATTTTAATACAAACTACGTACGAATGTATACAAACATATTTTAGAGTATAGATTTACTCATTTTGCTTCATATGTAGTTCCTTATTGGAATATCTAAACAGACTTATATTTAGGAACGGAGGGAGTAATTGCTCATCGACATGGATGCCTTTCCCTCAAATCTGGAGCAAATAACTATGCACTAGTAACTAATATGGCTACCTTCGTTTTTTTACTTATGTTTTGTATGTTGTTCAAAAAAAATTTCAAAGACTTACTTTGTCTGTGTTTACTTTCTCAAGTTTGTTTGCCTGTTTTATGTTCTAATTTTTCCTTTTGTATAAGTGTTACCAATCTTTTTTTATTCACCCATCGTCGGTACGTAGCACATGACAAGAGTGGCAAGGTGAGGGAATTGTCTTCGTCGGCATCAAATCTGAAGCGGTGGCTTTTACTATCTAGATATAATAGTTGATTAGGTTGTCTCTCATGTTGTTTTTTCTGTGGCTACATGCTATCAAAAGGAGGGAGCCACTCAATGGTGTTCAATTTATGAGTTATGAATTCTCTCTCCAGAAACAAAGCCATTCAGATTATGCATCCACCTAGCATTAGTGAAATCATTGTGGACGAATGGGTAGAGCAGATCCTTGCAAGTGGCACAACATACAAGTTTATGCTTATAATTCAGCCATTTAATGGATGGCTTGCATGCCTCAATGCATATGATTAGAGGACATATTCTACTTCGTAATATCCAGTATGTTATAAATTGAACATTATTTGCGTTTCAATAGATATGGCACATTTCCTCTTTAGACTGTTATCAATATATAACGTCTACAAGCAACTTTTAATAATAATATCTTATTGCTCTTATTTATTTGTTGTCTTTTTAGATTGAATATTTTCTTAAAAAATAAATATATTATGCTCCACTTTATGTTTTGTGTATAACTATGCATTGAACTTTCACTTGGTTATTTTCTTGCACATTTGTTGGGATAGGAAAGGAAGCCAGGAAATTTTTGGTCTCTCTACATATGCAAAATCATGTGAATATACGTATCTCATAAGTAAATCCAATCAAGATTTATTGAATTTTCGGATGGTTTCCATCAAATGCATTACTATTTTGTTTTCATGTGGAAGTTACAACAATTTACAAGTCTCGGGAATGGCTTGTCATGTTGAAACTAAATGTTAGCTATTTTTATCCTCTTTCGTGGTAATGCTAGAGATGTTCTTCCGGTAAAAGAAAGTACAAGACATGTTCCTCTCTTATTCTCCCCCGTTCTATGTGAAATACTAATGTCATATTATTATTTGCAGGCTCAGAAGCATTAATGTGGCAATGTGGCCCTAATAGTGATTGTTGTAAGTAGGGAAGGTCCTTTTAGATTTCATTATGCACTAAGGAAAATAGAAACAACCTAGAAAGGTTTGCTTAGTACCATACCCTAGTAGTGATTGTTTTGAGTAGAGAAGGTCCTTTTCGTAGTCAAAATAGTGTTTTGGAGAGTATGAAATACAAACTAGACTAATGATTTTGAACAAATGAAGCAATAATTTCTGGTTACATAGAGACATTGAAGAAAATTTTTGTGTGGATTTTTTGAATTTGAAATACTTTGTTTTACTCACATATTGCCAAGCTCTTATGATTTTCTTGATAATTGGTAAGAACCTATGACCCTTTTTCCACTTATGATCTGGAGAACTAGGCTACCAAAGTTAAAAATATCCGACCTTATTGAGTATACATTATGGAAGTAGTTTTCTAGCGCGATGTATCGATCACGAAAAATTAGCATGGTTCCCGGGAAAAAATATGATGGGAAAATGACATGTGAGACACTCGTTTGATCAAATCAATTTCAATGTTGACTGGCCTTTTTATTTCACCATGAATACGTAACCAACTAAAATTAATCTCTTGTATTGATCATGCATGGAACGGAGACTGACGACATCAAGAGATGGAGCACCGGCTCCATAGCCCTACCAAAGGTTTCCCATTAGATTTCCCCTTTATCTAGAAAAATGGCTTTGCTAATTGATAATTACTCTATCTCACACAAAAACTACTCCATCAACCATGAATGAATACTTAATTTAGAATTATGGAGGCTTGGCCCTCTCCCCACATTATATGGGGGCTATGCCCCCCCCTCCCACCCAGTGGTTGACACCGCAATATATTTGCTTGTTTTCTTCATTTAGACAGAGAAGATAGAGGAAGCGGATCCGCTCATATAACAAGAAATAAAACATGCAAAACAGAAAGAAGTTGAGACTCCAAGAAACTTCATCTGATAAGAGCCACAGATCAAAATCAAAAACCACCAGGGGAGAGGAGAAACTTCATAGGAGGACGGAAGACCTCAAGGAAAGACCATCATTTTAGAAGAGCAAAAACTTGAAGTCAAATCGAAGCCACATGCCTGCCTGCCTAGATGGAGAATGTAGCTAGCCCCTGATGCAATCTGCGTCGGGACACTTCGAAAGAACCCTAGATCAAGAATGCAAGGGGGGAGAGAGTGCAGCTCGTCTTGCCTCGGCGCAGGGGAGCGCCCACAAACCCCAGTCCCCTCTTCTTATTCCAGGGGGAGGACAGTAAGGTAAAACCCACATCGGCGCTATCACCCATGGACGGCTGTGATTCATGAAGGTAAGTTTGGACGGGCGGGATGGCCCAAATCAGCAGGACCAACACTGACATTGACGTACCCAACCAGTGCAGCTTCAAGACTTGACCAAGGAAAGGGTCCAAGGACTACGAAAGAAGAAAGTACAGTAATCATGCACGACAATTTAGGCTGGCCATAGTGGGGGTAACATAACTAGTATCATATACCTGGGACTCGCAAACATACTTACGTGGCAGGAAATTAAAGAAAAGAGAGAGGGTCATAGTAACATAGATAGATACCGTAACATAATAAATGTTATGCTAGTATGTGTCATACATGGCAATAAATGAGACCATCTATTATACTATTTTATGATACTATGCACTATGAATGTAGTATTAAGGTGCCCAGTGCTTCATTTGGCGCGTCATTTATTGCCCATACTCATGCAGCCGAGTTGCCGATTGCCCTCCCTGGCTAGCTCAATCGCCTGCGTGATGCATGCTCACGTGCCCACGGATCACGCCTGCATGCATGGTTTAATCTCATTTTGTTACGGCTAGATTTTAATCAATTAGTACTAGTGAATTAGGGCCCAGGGACGACGCAAAGCGAGAAGGGTTTCACGGCGCCGTGGACGCCCCTGCCTATCAGCAGCCCTAATTCAACCCTAAATTCTGGCATATGATCGGACGAGACGGAAAAAACATCAGCTGCACAGCTAGCACCATGCATGCATGCTTCGATGCACGGCGATAGCTATGACGACTGAAGTACTAGCAAAGAGTGCTGCTACACAGACGACGCTGCATAGCCGATTTTGGGACGACACTGTCAATCAGACCATCCATGCAGAGGATAAACTGTAGCACAACCATTGGATGTAGTGTCGTCTCCAAATCGGCCAGCGTGTGTCGTTTGCTAAGTAGTTTCGACTAGCAAATATGTGCGTGGGTGGCAGCGCGTCTGCCGGCCCCTCCGCAGCGCTGTACCGTAGTTTCCAAATATGTGCGATGCAGTAGCAATGCAGCTTTGGCTCTCGCAGATGGCATTCAAACTCTAGCATCTCTTCCCTGTGCAAGACAATCATCAAACAGCCGGTGGACGAAGAGCGCTCGGGCGCGCGCGCTTGGTCATGGTACCAGTGCCAGGCCATTATTGTGGAGAGCCAAGGCATATATACTTTATAGGGAAAAGTAGCAGCATTTATGGCACTAAATTAGTATCACTAGATCTGTTTTGAAATGTACTTTCATAATATATCAATTTGATGTCATATATGTTACTACTCTTTTGTATATAGTTGGTCAAATGTTTAAAACTTTGACTTAGGACAAAACCTAGAAGTACACTTATTCGCGGACGGAGGGAGTAGGTTGTGTATTGCACGGGGGAATCCATTAAATGCTAGCATGAATGCAACTTTGAAACGTATAGTACATGATACTACGCTAGGTACAAAGTTATTGAGGCTGGGCGTGGGTCTTCTCATTAACTGCGACCCGTTCTTTCCACCACAAGCATCCCGGCCGGTCAGCACCAGCCCACGGGTCGCCGGCAGCGTCGACGCCCTGCGCCTGCGTCCAGTTGTCATTGGCGAGGCCGTGTACTCGCAGGAGAGGGAGGGGCGGAGGGCAATGAGTTCCACGGGCAACCCCGCGGTGGGCGCATCAGCGGGAGTCGGGCTAGGTTGCGTGGCATAGGGACGTAGGACACCCAGTCGCCGCCGTGCGATGTCAGTCGCTCAGTGAGAACGTGAGTCACGTGGAGACAACCACGCACAGCGGCGAGGTTTATGGACCTGGCGTCCATGGCGAGATCAGTAGCGAGGTTGATTTTCCGGCCGGTGAGGCGAGACGAAACGGAGCCGAGAGCGATCAGTATGGACTCGGTGCAGGGACTGTCAGACGCGGTGGTTGTGCAGCAGATTGAGCCGTTGAATTTGCTGGGCTCCTTGGACGTGCTCGTGCATACAAGAAATGCATAGTACGTTACTGGTCCATGGTTTGGGTCGCATGAGCGAATGCCTTGAGGCTTTTTTTTTTACGGGGGAAAAAGGATTTGTATTAATCAACCTGAATCAAGCTGATCCAGTACACAAAGATTTACAATCCCTTCAAGGCCAGAACCCAGCCAAACTGCAGTTTTTATGTTGTACGAGCTATACGAGCAAGCTCGTGACTAACCTGATTCCTCTCACGTTTAATAGCCTTCACCTGGACCCTCCTATCACCCCTGGTTAGCATTTTGATCTCCTGGACTAGTGCAGCATCCTTAGATCGATCAACATCAGCTTGGCTGATCATCCTTGCAGCCACTGAGCTGTCCGTTTCAATGATAAAAGGCAACGAACTCCATTCCAGCGCAAGAGAAATTCCCTCTTTGCACGCCTCCAACTCAGCTCGTAGTGCATTATCACATGCAAACAAGTGTCTGCATGAAGTGAAGATAATGTTGCCGTCGCTGTTCCTCAGGACCATACCAGCTCCACCATTACCCGCATGCTCGGAGAAGGCACCGTCGACGTTCAGCTTTAGCCATCCAGCAGGGGGAGGCTCCCACTTCTCTGTTGGTCGCGGGTCTGCGCCTCTCGTGCTCGGCGCCGGCGCAGCAACTACACCAGCTAGGCATGCCGGGTCTGTGAGCACCATTTTGCCTTTTACAACGTCTCCCATTGGGTGCTGCTGAATACAGAGAAGCGAAGAAATATAGCTATGCAAGAATCTGCAGGAAACTTCTGTGGGGGGCGGTTCCTTGTCATGAATGATCTCATTACGAACGTGCCATGATCTCCAGAATATCATTAGGGCCACCATGCGAGAAGTATCCGAGAGGGGCTCCAGAACACCGAATAACCACTCCGGCCCCGTGTTCTGGATCAAACTGATGTCCGGAAGAATCCAGTCCTTCGCCATCGCGCTCCATAGGTCCTTTGCCCGTGGACATCTGCACATAGCATGGAAGACATCCTCGCGTTCCACACCACAAAGTGGACACATATCATTAGGCTCCAAAGTTCTAGAAAATTTATTAGCCCAAGTAGCAAGGGAGTTTGAGACCAGCCGCCATGCAAACACTCGTACCTTTGGGGGAGCAGGGCACCCCCATATGGTCTTCCAGATGGCGCGATGACCATCCGGTGCCCTGCTCGAGGCGCTTGCCGATGGACGCTCGCGCTCGTCCATGGCAAAGCGGTAGGCTGACCGAACGGAGAAGACACCAGATTTCTCCGGAGCCCAAGCTAGGACATCCTCCGTGGCGCATGGAGAGGTCTTGATGCTCGTGATGATGTCGATGTCGACTGGCAGGAAGTGACGACAAAGAAGGTCCAGCCTCCAAGCACCTCTCGCATCCAGCAGGTCCGAGACCCTTCGAAGTCTACACGTGCCTGGCGAGGTAATGAGCTGGCCTGAGGGTGACCGAGGCAGCCATCGATCCCGCCAAATGCGAATTTGTGTCCCATTGCCGACCCGCCACACCAGCCCCTTTTTGAGGAGTTCGAGGCCGTGTTGGATCGCTTGCCATGTAACAGATGAGTTCCTAGAGAACACTGTGTCCTCTAGCCGTCCGTCGGGGTAATAGCGAGCCTTTAACACCTGCGCACAAAGACTATTGGGTTTAATTAGAAGACGCCAAGCCTGCCTCGCTAGCAAGGCCTGATTAAACACCCTGAAGTCACGGAATCCCAGACCACCGCACTGTTTATGCCTTTGGATCTCTGGCCAAGCCATCCAGTGTGTTTTCCGCTTACCCTCCTTCGAACCCCACCAGAAATTTCTAACCATTCTGTTCAGGTCATCACATACGGACATGGGCAACTTGAAGATCCCCATCATATAAGTGGGAATAGCTTGGAGAACAGCTTTGATCATTGTTTCCTTCCCTGCGAGAGAAAGCGTATCTCCCCAAGCAATAATCCTTTTCATTAAGCGGGCTTGTAGGTTTTGGAATTTACCCTTGGACATCCTACCTTCAGGCGTCGGCAATTCTTCAAAAGTGGTGAGCTGAACCTGTAGAGTCATACGCACATTTTTCTTATAGATCTCAGGACAATGCTTCCTAAACAAAATGCTGCATTTTGCCGGATTAATTAGCTGCCCCGTGGCCCCTTCATAAGCCAAAATAATATTGCGGATATTCTCCGCTTCTTGTGGGTCGGCCTTGAAGAAGAGCAAGGTGTCGTCCGCGAACAGCAAGTGAGATATTCCTGGAGCTCTTCTGCATACCTTCAAGGATGAGAATTTTCTCTTTTCCTCTCCATCCTTTAACAAAGCAGATAACACATCAGCAATAAACAGGAACAAAAATGGTGAAAGGGGATCACCTTGCCGTAGCCCGCGCGACGGTGCGAACGAATCCAAGAGGGTGCCATTAAATTTGATAGTGTATCTAACTGAGGTGACACAAGTCATAATCCAGTTCACCCATCGGTCAGCGAAACCCAACTTTTGCATCGTCCACCTCAAGAACCCCCAGTCAACCCTGTCATAAGCTTTAGACAGATCTAGCTTATAGGCACAGAAGCTTTTCGCTGGGTCTTTCTCCTGCTGAATATGGTGAATGCACTCAAATGCAACGAGAACATTATCTGTAATCAGTCTACCTGGAACGAAGGCGCTCTGTTCTGGTGATATGATGTCCTCCAACATAGGTCTTAGCCTGTTCACTAGGCACTTCGACACCACTTTATAGATAACATTGCATAAACTTATAGGCCTAAACTCAGTAAGCTTTACCGGATTATCAATTTTTGGGATGAGAACAATGGCAGTGTCGTTCACCCCCTCTGGCATAATCCCTGACCGGAAAAACTCCTTTACAGCGGCAGTGACTTGGGCCTTCATGACCAACCAGTTTTTCTGGAACACACGGGCTGGGAAGCCGTCCGGCCCTGGCGCTTTCAAAGGACCAATCTGAAAAAGCGCATCTGCAATCTCCTTATCAGAGAACTCTGCACATAGTTTGTCATTCATACCATTAGTAACACGGGTGCCAAGAAGATTAATTATTGGGTCTGCACAAAGGGATGGATCAGCAGTAAAAAGCTTGGTAAAATACTCAGTGACCATATCAGCCATCTTGGTGCTCTCCTTCTGTACTTCCCCAGACTCATCAACAAGAGATTTAATACGATTTTTCCGTGCCCGCCAAACCGCCTTACGATGAAAAAAATTAGTGTTCCGGTCGCCTTCTCGTAGCCAGTCAATACGAGACCGTTGCATCCAAATCATTTCCTCCCTATAGAGTAATTCATTCAGGCGGTCTCTAGCTTCCCTGATGGTTCTTTGATCTGCATTCATAGCCATTAGTTCCTCAAGGCGGGTACGGGATTTATTAATCTCTTTTATCACGTTACCAAAATTTTTCTTACTCCACCCTTCCAACGCATGCATGAGCTCCCCTAGGGCCGCCGCAACGTTGCCCAGGTCCCCCATACTACCAGCCGCTGTCCAAGCCTGTAGGATCACCTCCGGCAGTGCGTGGTCACGTTCCCACGCCACCTCATAGTGGCGACACCTCCTGCCCGCCTTCTCCCTAGGCGGTTCAGGAACCCACTGAAGGAGGATCGGGGCATGGTCAGAGGTTGGTGCCACCAAGTGTTGGACTTTCGCCTCCATGAATAAATCACGCCACAGATTATTTGCCACTGCCCGGTCCAGCCGCACCTTGACATTTGCTCGTCCGGACCGCCGGTTATCATATGTGTACGGCAGTCCTGAAAAACCAAGATCACCTAGTCCACATAATTCCAATACATCACGAAAATCAATCATTTGACCTGTCGGGCGAGGAGTCTCAGAGAAGTGCTCGAAGCCCCACATGGCCTCGTTGAAGTCGCCAATCACAGCCCATGGCATGTCTACCCGAAGGTGAAGATCCCGAAGGAGCGACCACATGTGGTGTCGGTGCTCCGTCCGGGGCTCGCCGTAGACGCAAGTGAGCCTCCAAGGTGGCTCACCTGCTACAGAAGTCACATACGCATCAATGTATCGTTCATTCATATCTTTTATATCAACTTGCACAGACTCGTGCCAATATAGTGCGAGACCTCCGCTAAGACCATTGCTATCAACTGCCTCGAAACCACTCAAGCCTAATCGAGGGCGATATCTTTTCATTTTTTCTTTTGACTGTCTAGTTTCGCATAAAAAGACAATACAAGGGGAATGAGTTTGCACCAAACTCACGAGATCACGAACTGTCCGAGAGTTCCCTCCCCCTCGGCAGTTCCAACTTAAGGTACTCATTGCTCCTGACGGGGCGCCACTGATGGCCCCGTCAGTTGACCGGCGGCCCCAAGGCCGGTTGCCTCCATGGTATCATCCCTCTCCTTCTCCAAAGCGACAGACGGCACACAACCTCCCATCACACCTAGCCTCTGCTTCTCTGGTGTCCCCTCGGGTCTATCCTTCACGCTCACCTTGGCGTGCACTACCAAAGCAGTGCCCAGAGTATCCTGACAACCAACAACCAGAAGCTCACTAGTGTTGTGTTTATCAAGAGTGGATGTGTCCTCAGACATCTCTGCATCTGCAGCGCGGGCGTTCGACAAGAGGTATTGCAAGGCCAGGATCATATTGGACCTCCAGGGGACAAGTGAGTTGTGCCATTGTTGGCCCGCTGCATATGACTCAAGTTGGATAGCAACGAACGCCTCCTGCACCTGTGTTGCAGCTGCACTTGCCACATTGGTAGTACTAATCTGCTGTAGCATCTCTGTTAGCCAAGTCCATGAACTCAGGTTGAACAGCAACGAATGCCCCCTGCGTCGAACAGTAGCTGGACTGCCAAGTCCGCGCATCTCCTGGTAAGCTGTATTGGCTTTGTGAACACCTTGCCGGCCTTCTCTACGGCTGCTCCTACTGAGGGTAGAGTCTGCATCAGAGGCGAAACTGAGGCCCCTGTACACCGCCACGGCGACCGGCGCGCATGCACTACCTACCAGGGCAACCCCGGTTCCACCATCAGACGGCTTCGGGCGGGTAGCGTCCACTAGGGGAGCCCCATAATCGCCCCCACCGCCTTCCGGTTTCTCCATGGTTGCAGCCGGCAGGATCGCAAAGGGGGACACAGCCGGCAGGATCGCAACGCATGGAGCTAGTTTGTCCGGTGACCTGCCTGTTGGAGTGGTGCGATCCGGTGGCTTCCTGACCTTAAGGAAAACTGCGAACCTTGCCTTCAATCTGGCTGTATATGCGGTGTTGCTCCGATGCGTTTCCTTAGCAAACGGGTTTAGGGTTGTGCAGCCGCCAAACTCTATCATAGATGAGAGCTGCGGACCGAGCCGATCAGGGAGTCCCGACGGCAAGCGCGCGGACGGGGCCGCAAGGTGTCCACAGGGCAGACGTCGTCTGCACATGGGACGGCAGCCGGCAGGGGCCGATGCCACGCCGGACGGGGGCGGCGGCGCAGCCGCCGCCATGGTGTCGCCAGGGTTACCTAACCCTAGAGCCATATGGCTAATTTTATCGTCTTACGAATGCCTTGAGGCTTTATCCGTGCATCAACTATTAAGTCTAGCTCGGCTCGATGTAGCCAAGAAACTAAATCGGACGCGGTGCCAGTTGAAAAACTTGAAATCGTAAGGACATGCTTCATGAGCTGGGCCTGCGAGTCACGGCCGAAGCGCGAGATTGCAAAATGAGAAAATAAAGTAATGCGAAAAATGGATCAGATACCACATGCATTGTGGCAGCACTCGCAAAAACCAACGACCCTTGCTGGGAGTAGACATAGTTGACAAGGAGCGTGGCAACGACGGCCGGGGTTAGGGAGAGGAAGAAGATGGGCATAACATTATGGAGGAAGCAGGCATTTTGCCTATGTGAAAGAACTGGATGATGCGTGAAAGGGGCCTGTCTATGGTCGGGGATGGTTGGTGTTTGGGTGTTGGTCAAAACGCAAAAGAATCTCGGTGTTGCTAATCTTGTCATAGGTGTGACCACGCTGACATCTTGGTTTCCACCTTCGTACGAGCGTAACGGGCAATCGTGCATATACGGGAGCGCATATCTCTACTCTTAATGTAACAGTTGATAGTCTCGCTTTCAGATTTTTTTTCGTCCTATCTTTTATGATTTTTTTTGATACCTCCTCCCATCTTCGCTGGTTTTTTTTTCGTAGATTCTTTTCGTTCCCTTCCCCCACTTCGTCGGTTTATTTTCGCGTCACCCTCTCACACAACGAAAGAAATATGAACAGATTAGAACTTTCCATACTGGCGCAAGTTATTTAGTAATGTCAAATAAATCACGAACTATCTCTAAAGATCAAATCTAAATTAATTAACCTTACCTTAAATCACTCAATCACATTAATTAAAAAACAAATAATTGATTTTCAGAAAAATCGCTCAATCACATTAACCTTACGTTAACTCACGGAAGGTAATCAATCTCCAAAGAAAGAAAACAATACATCGCGGGAGCAGTAAATAAACTCCCTTTCTATGACATGTATATGATCTTCCCTTTCCTCTCCGTTATCTGAGCGTTCTTGATTCTCAAGGCCGATGCTTGGGCTGCGTCACTGGGTCGCGACGGTGTCGGATGACGAGGACGGCGAGGCCGGGTGCCGCGGCCGGTGAAGAGGACGAAGAAGGGCGGCTTCCCTGCCCCTGGCCGTGGCCGTGGCCCTGGGAGTTGGTGCGGTGGAAGCGACACTTGAAGGACCCGGCATGGGTGGCCGGCGCGTAGACGAACTTGGAAGCGGGCCCGTGGCCCGTGCCGGACAGCGCCGACGCCGACCCGGGCCACCTCCAATAGATGGATTATGGTCCCGTACCCAATAAGATGGATGTGTGTGTGTGTGTGTGTGTGTTAGAGAGAGAGAGTGAGGGAGGGAGAGGGGGAGAGAGAGTGAGTGAGGAAGGAGGGAGAGGGTGTGTGTGAGGATTTGATGGTAAAAAAGGTCGCCAATGTCACTTAATATGTACGAGAATATTAATATCGAACTCTTAAAGTTAATGTGGCACCGTTGCAACGCACGGGCGTTCTTCTAGTAGATTTATATATACTTCAACTAATACTTATAAGGGTTCACGGCTCGATTTACACTTGATTCCAAGATTTCAATAGCTTGGTCTAAACAAATAAACCATTATGAGATATCAAAAAATAATAGTTTACTCATAAAACATCTGAAGACCGGTGAAATCTCGAAGAATTGCTAAAACATTGCACAACTGTGTCACTTTTACTTTTAGATTGTGCGTATTTTATATTTTAGCGCAATGTGTCATTTGTCAATCAACTTAAATTGATTGCATGTTTCTCATTAATTTCGGCAAAAAGCCATGTGGCTTCCATGTCGCCCATCATTTTACCGCTTGCAAACTAACTAAAAAATGCGAGCATCAATTTCAAGTCTGAGACTTGAACTCTAGTGGCCTAGGAATACCATTGTCGTCTCAATTATCCAATTATAGGTTGGTTCGCGCCTTAGAGCATCTCCAGCCGTTGGCCCCCCAGGGGGCGCCTAAAATCGCTGCCTGGGGGTGAGCCGGCGCAAAAAACGGCCTGGGGACGGTCCCCAGCCGCCCGCCCCCGGGCCGCCCCAGGCGCGTTCAAAAAAGGCAAAAATATAGCAAATTTCGGCAAAGTTCGGCATATATTACATAATAGTCGCGGATTTTTATTACATAATATATCTAATTAAAAAAGAAACTAGTTGAACGCGGAGTAGTCACCGTCGTCGCCGCCATCGTCGCCACCGTTGTCATCGTCGTCGTCGGGCTTCTCCTCCTTGACGCGGCCGTCCCTGGTGGACCCCTGACCGGCGTCGCCAACGCGGACTGGTGGCAGCGGCGCGTCGTCGTCGTTGCTGTCCTCGATGACGATGACGCCTCCTTCGTCGCGGCCCCGACGGCGTTGCGCGAATCGCTGCAGGGCGGCGCACTGGCGCTCCCTCGCCCTCTTCAGGGAGTCTGCGCGCGCCCATTCGAGAGCCGCGTCGTCGTCGAGCTCGACGTCGCCGCCGTGCTCCGTCTTCACCGCGGGGAGGAGGCCCGGTTCCGTCTTCACCGGCGCGAGCCCCGGCTCCGTCTTGGGCTTGACGAAGCGCGGAGGAGGAGCCGACGAGGAGGCACGCCGGCCGCCCTCGTTGATGACGATGCCGACGCTGCGAGTGCGCCGGCCGAGCGGCGTCTCCGCCGCGGGCTCGGCCTTGACGCCGAGCAGCGCAGGAGAGCCGGAGGAGTGCGAAGAAGAGCGTGATGAGTTGGAAGAAGAGGAGGCGCCGGACCTCCTGGGCAACCATTGCCCGTCGCGTCGGCGGTGAGCCGTGGACGTGGCGGCCGCCCTCGCCGGGGGGTACGCCAACGGCGGGTTGTTGCCGCCCTCGAGGTGCGTCAGCACGCCCTCGAGTGTGCGGCCGGGGATGCCCCACCACAGGCGGCGCCCCTCGCTGTTCTTCATGCCGCTGACCACCGCCGCGTCATTGGTGGACGCCGGCTGCTGCTGCTGACGGCGTTGGAAGTACGCCGCCCAAGCCGCGTGGTTGTCGGCGGCGTACTGGGGGAGGGAGAGCTGGGCGTCGGTGAGGGAGGCGCGCATGACCTCGACCTCGTCGACGAAGTACGAGGGTTTAGCCATGGCGTCCGGCAATGGGGGAATGGGCACTCCCCCGTTGCTGAGCTTCTAGCCAGTCGGCCCGGCGCGCATGTCCGGCGGCGCCGGGATGTTTGCCTGGAACAGGAGCCAAGACTCATGTTCGCGGAGTGAGCGGCGGCCGAAGTCGTTGGCCGCCGCATCATCTCTGGGGAAACGCTCGGCCATCCGGAGAGGGAGGGAAAGGGAGGACTCGACGGCGGCGCTCGGGAGAGGGAGGGCTCGGCGGCGGCTCTCGGGAGAGGCAGTTCTCAGCGGCTAGGGCTAGGGCTGGTGTGGCCAGAGGCGAGGGAGGCCGCTGGCTTTCTATAGCCGCGCCGCGCCCGTGTGTACGCGTGCGAGGGAGGGGAGGCATCGGCCGTCCCGTGACGCGCCGCCCGTGAGGAATCAATGGTAAGGCTGACCGGCGGCAGCCTTGCCATTGATTCCCCGCCGGAAACCGAGGCGTTGGGGAAGATGACGTGCTGTGTCGCTGACGCGGCGGGCCCGCGGCTCTTTCGCGCCAAAACCGCTCGCCCCGGCGTCCCCGAGCGCCCCCCAGCGCGCCGGATTCGGCCTGGATCCGCCGGCGCTAATTTCGGCCCAGGCCGGCGAAAATCGGGCTCCTGGGGACGCGACCGGGCCGATTTTTCTGCGCCGGCGCGAAAAAAATCGCCTGGGGAGGCCTTTCTGGGGGCGCGGCTGGAGATGCTCTTAGGACGCGGGTTCGAAACCCATTGAATGCACCAAGGGATTTATATAATTTTCCTATCTTGGATTAGGTTGGTGTTGTAGCAAAAAGACATGTCGTGGTTCTAAATCTGATAGTAAGAGGGGAAGTAACGAGGCTTGATCTTTCACAGAGGCGGAGGGGTGGCGCAAGATGTATACAGGCTCAGGCCCCAGGATGCTGGAGGTAACAACCCTAGTCATGTCTCTCTAGGAGTGTTATTACATATGACATTGATATTTACAGATGTTTCGAACCCATAGATTATGCTACACCCCCAAGCCCCTAGTCTAGGTGTGTTCCATGTGTCTTAATGTGCTACAATGTGTGCCCACTACTGGAGGTGATGGGCGGTGTTAATTGTCTATGATAGTGGCTAGTAACGCTAGGCTTCAATGCAATGCTTGAAGTGATACCTTCATTGATACGTCTGGTTGCTGGCCTTCAGTTCAGACTGAGTGATAATCAAGCGAGTAACAACACGTGGCTTGAAAAGTGAAACCGACTGAGGATCAACCGATTTAAGGGTGATCCGAGTAGGTAAAAATTGATACGCCTTCAACATATCTATAATTTATAAAGTATTCATGCTATATTCACATTAATTCTATATGATTTTTGATAACCCACGAGTATAATGGATCGCAACAGTTTTCGAGGGTAGAGTATCCAACCCAAATTTATTGATTCGACACAACGGGAGACAAAGACTATTCTCAAGTATCAGCAGCTGAGTTGTCAATTCAACCACACCTGAAAACTTAATATCTGCAGCAAGTGTTTAGTAGCAAAGTAATATGATAGTAGTGGTAACGGTAGCAAAAGGTAATGATAACAAAAGTAATATTTTTGGTATTTTGTAGTGATTGTAACAATAGCAACAGAAAAGTAAATAAGTGGAGAACAATATATGGAAAGCTCGTAGGCAATGGATCAGTGATGAAGAATTATGCCGGATGCAGTTCATCATGTAACAGTCAGAACCTAGGGTGACACAGAACTAGCTCCAATTCATCGATGTAATGTACACATGTATTCCGAACATAGTCATACATGCTTATGGAAAAGAACTTGCATGACATCTTTTGTCCTACCCGCCCGTGACAGCGGGGTCCTAGCGGAAACTAAGGGATATTAAGGCCTCCTTTTAATAGAGTACCGGACCAAAGCATTAACACATAGTGAATACATGAACTCCTCAAACTACGGTCATCACCGGGAGTGGTCCCAATTATTGTCACTGTTGGAAATATGCCCTAGAGGCAATAATAAATTGGTTATTATTATATTTCCTTGTTCATGATAATCATTTATTATCCATGCTAGAATTGTATTGATAGGAAACTCAGATACATGTGTGGATACATAGACAACACCATGTCCCTAGTAAGCCTCTAGTTGACTAGCTCGTTGATCAATAGATGGTTACAGTTTCCTGACCATGGACATTGGATGTCGTTGATAACGGGATCACATCATTAGGAGAATGATGTGATGGACAAGACCCAATCCTAAGCCTAGCACAAGATCGTGTAGTTCGTTTGCTAAAGCTTTTCTAATGTCAAGTATCATTTCCTTAGACCATGAGATTGTGCAACTCCCGGATACGCTAGGAGTGCTTTGGGTGTGCCAAACATCACAACATAACTGGGTGGCTATAAAGGTTCACTACAGGTATCTCCGAAAGTGTCTGTTGGGTTCGCACGAATCGAGAGTGGTATTTGTCACTCCGTGTAACGGAGAGGTATCTCTGGGCCCACTCAGTAGGACATCATCATAATGTGCATAATGTGACCAAGGAGTTTATCACGGGATGATGTGTTACGGAACAAGTGAAGAGACTTGCCGGTAACGAGATTGAACAAGGTATCGGGATACCGACGATCGAATCTCGGGCAAGTACAATACCGCTGGACAAAGGGAATTGAATACGGGATTGATTGAATCCTCGACATCGTAGTTCATTCGATGAGATCATCGTGGAACATGTGGGAGCCAACATGGGTATCCAGATCCTGCTGTTGGTTATTGGCCGGAGAGTTGTCTCGGTCATGTCTGCATGGTTCCCGAACCCGTAGGGTCTACACACTTAAGGTTCTATGATGCTAGGGTTATTAGGAAGACTTGTATGTGATTACCGAATGTTGTTCGGAGTCCCGGATGAGATCCCGGATGTCACGAGGAGTTCCGGAATGGTCCGGAGGTAAAGATTTATATATGGAAAGTTGTTGTTCGGGTTCCGGGAAAAGTTCGGTTTTTCCCGGTATTGTACCGGGAAGCTTCCGGAAGGTTCCGGATGATTCTGGAGGGGTCCGGAGGTCCGGAAAATGTTCCACCACGTCCAATACAGCAGCATGGGCTGTAGGGGGGCGCCCTAACCTTAATGGGCCAAGGGCACCAGCCCCCCCAAGGCCCATGCGCATGGGAGAGGGGAAACCCTAAAGGGGAGGGCCTCCACTTGACTTGGGAGGCACTCCTCCCCCCCTTGGTCGCCGCCCCCAACCCTAGATGGGATCTAAGGGGGGCCGGCCCCCTCTCTCCCCACCTATAAATAGTGGAGGGGTGGGAGGGCGGCCACACCCTTGAACCTGGCGCAACCCCTCCCCTCCAATACCTCTCCTCCCCCGCGTGAGCTTGGCGAAGCCCTGCCGGAGAACTGCCACTCCATCACCACCACGCCGTCGTGTTGCTGTTGGACTCTCTTCCTCAACCTCTCCCTCCTCCTTGCTGGATCAAGGCGTGGGAGAGGTCTCCGTTCCGTACATGTGTTGAATGCGGAGGTGGGTCCGTTCGGCGCTAGGATCATCGGTGATTTGGATCACGACGAGTACGAATCCATCAACCCCGTTCACTTGAACGCTTCCGCTTAGCGATCTACAAGGGTATGTAGATGCACTCTCCTTTCCCTCGTTGCTAGATTACTCCATATATTAATCTTGGTGATGCGTAGAAAATTTTAAATTTTTGCCACGATCCCCAACAGTGGCATCATGAGCTAGGTCTATGCGTAGTTTCTATGCACGAGTAGAACACAAAGCAGTTGTGGGCGTCGATATTGCCAATTTACTTGCCGTTACTAGTCTTATCTTGATTCGGCGACATCGTGGGATGAAGCGGCCCGGACCGACCTTACACGTACGCTTACGTGAGACTGGTTCCACCGACTGACATGCACTAGTTGCATAAGGTGGCTAGCGGGTGTCTGTCTCTCCCACTTTAGTCGGATCGGATTCGATGAAAATGGTCCTTATGAAGGGTAAATAGAAATTGGCATATCATGTTGTGGTTTTGGCGTAGGTAAGAAACGTTCTTGCTAGAAACCTATAGCAGCCACGTAAAAACTTGCAACAACAATTAGAGGACGTCTAACTTGTTTTTGCAGCATGTGCCGTGTGATGTGATATGGCCAAAAGGATGTGATGAATGATATATGTTATGTATGAGATTGATCATGTTCTTGTAATAGGAATCACGACTTGCATGTCGATGAGTATGATAATCGGCAGGAGCCATAGGAGTTGTCTTTATTTATTTATGACCTGCGTGTCAACATAAACGTCATGTAATTACTTTACTTTATTGCTAAAGCGTTAGCCATAGTAGTAGAAGTAATAGATGACGAGACAACTTCAAGAAGACACGATGATGGAGATCATGATGATGGAGATCATGGTGTCATGCCGGTGACAACGATGATCATGAAGCCCCGAAGATGGAGATCAAAAGGAGCAAATGATATTGGCCATATCATGTCACTATTTGATTGCATGTGATGTTTATCATGTTTTACATCTTATTTGCTTAGAACACGATAGCTTAAATAAGATGATCCCTCACTAAAATTTCAAGAAAAGTGTTCCCCCTAACTGTGCACTGTTGCGAAGGTTCGTTGTTTCGAAGCACCACGTGATGATCGGGTGTGATAGATTCTAACGTTCGAATACAACGGGTGTTGACGAGCCTAGAATGTACAGACATGGCCTCGGAACACATGTGAAACACTTAGGTTGACTTGATGAGCCTAGCATGTACAGACATGGCCTCGGAATATGGAAGACCGAAAGGTCGAACATGAGTCGTATAGAAGATACGATCAACATGAGATGTTCACCGTTGATGACTAGTCCGTCTCACGTGATGATCAGACACGGCCTAGTCGATTCGGATCATGTTTCACTTAGATGACTAGAGGGATGTTTATCTGAGTGGGAGTTCATTAAATAATTTGATTAGATGAACTCAATTATCATGAACATAGTCTAAATTGTCTTTGGAAATATGTTGTAGATAAATAGCTCACGTTGTAGCTCCCTGTTTCAATACATTCCTAGAGAAAGTTTAAGTTGAAAGATATTGTAAGCAATGATGCGGACTAGGTCCGTAGTCCAAGGAGTGTTCTCACTGCTACACAGAAGGCTTACGTCTTTGATGCACTGCTCGATGTGCAAACCCCTACAACGTTGTTTGTGGATGTTGTGAACACCTGACAGACACATCCTGATGACTACTTGATAGTTTAGTGCACCATACTTTACGGCTTAGAATCGGGATTCCAATGACGTTTTGAACGCCATAGAACATATGAGATGTTCCAAGAGCTGAAATTGGGATTTCAGGCTCATGCCCATGTTGAGAGGTGTGAGACCCCTGACAAGTTCTTTTGCCAACAAGATGGAGGAGAATAGCTCAGCTAGTGAGCATGTGCTCAGAATGTATGGGTGCTACAATCAATTAAATCAAGTGGGAGTTAAACTTCCAGATAAGATAGTGATTGATAGAGTTCTCTAGACACTATCACTAAGCTAATAGATCTTCGTGATGAACTATGACATGCAAGGGATGGAGTTAATCCCGGAGCTGTTCGCGGTGCTTAAGACCGCAAAAGGTAGAAATCAAGAAGGAGCATCAAGTGTTGATGGTTTAACAAGACCACTGGTTTCAAGAAGGGCAAGGGCTATAAGGGAAACTTCATGGATGGCAAACCAGTTGCCGCTCCAGTGAAGGAACCCAAGGTTGAACCCAAACCCGAGACTAAGTGCTTCTATTGTAAGGGGAACGGTCACTGGTAGCGGAATTACCCCAAATGCATGGTAGATAAGAAGGCTGGAGACTTCAACAAAGTATATACGTGTTATTAATGTGTACCTCGCTAGTACTCCTGGTAGCACCTGGGTATTGGATACCGGTTCAGTTGCTATTATTGGTGACTTGAAGCAAAAGCTACGGACAAACGGAGACTGGCTAAGGGCGAGGTGACGATGTGTGTTGGAAGTGTTTCCAAAGTTGATGAGATCACCATCGCACACTCCATCTGCCTTCGGGATTAGTATTGAACCTAGATAAATGTTATCAGGTGTCTACGTTGAGCATGAATATGATTAGATCATGTTCATTGCAATACGGTTATTCATTTAAGTTAGAGAATAATGGTTATTCTGTTTACATGAATAATACCTTTCATGGTCATGCACCCTATGTGAATGGTTCATTGAATCTCGGTCATGGTAATACACATGTTCACCCCAAAAGATGTAGAGTTAATAATGATACTACCACTTTCTTGTGGCACTGCCGCTTAGGTCATATTGGCGTAAGATGCATGAAGAAACTCCATGTCGATGGATGTTTGGAGTCACTTGATTTTGAATCGCTTGACACATGCGAGCCATGCCTCATGGGCAGGATGACTAAGACCCCATTTTCAGGTACAATGAAACAGGCAAGTGACTTGTTGGAAATCATACATGCTGATGCGTGTGATCCAATGAGAATTGAATCGTGCAGTGGATATCGCTATTTTCTCATCTTCACTGATGATTTGAGTAGATATAGGTATATTTACTTAATGAAGCACAAGTCTGAAACATTTGAAAAGTTCAAGCGGTTTTAGAGTGAAGTTAAGAACCATCATAACAAGAAGATCAAATTCCTACGATCTGATCGATGAGAATTTCTGAGTTATGAGTTTGGCAATCACTTAAGACATTGTGCAATTATTTCAGAGTTGAAGCCACCTGGAACACCACAGGGTAATGGTGTGTCCGGACGTCATAATCGAACCTTATGAGATATGGTGTGATCTATGATGTCTCTTACCGATCTACTGTTTTCATTTTGAGGTTATGCATTAGAGACAGCTGCATTCACTTTAGATAGGGCACCATATAAGTCCGTTGAGACGACGTCGTCTGAACATTGGTTTGGCAAGAAACCAAAGTTGTCGTTTCTTAATGTTTGGGGCTGCGATGCTTAAGGCTTCAGCCGGAGAAGCTCGAACCCAAAAGCGGACAAACACATGTTCATAGGATACCCAAAGGTGATAGTAGGGTATACCTTCTATCTCAGATCTGAGGGCAAATTGTTTGTCGCTAAGAACGGGTCCTTTCTCGAGAAGGAGTTTCTCTCGAAATAATTGAGTGGGAGGAAGATAGAACTTGATGAGGTTGTCGAACCTTTACTTCAACCAGAGAGTGATGCAACACAGAAAGATGTTTTCTGTGGCGCCTACGTCTGTTGAATAGGAAGTTAATGATAGTGATCATGAAGCTTCGGATCAAGTTGCTATCGAAGCTCGTAGGTCGACAAGGATATGTACTACTCCTAAGTGGTACGGTAATCCTGTCTTGGATATCATGTTGTTAGACAACAATGAACCTACGAGCTATGGAGAAGCGATGGTGGGCCCGTATTCCGACAAATGGTTAGAAGCCATGAAATCCGAGATAGGATCCATGTATCAGTACAAAGTATGGACTTTGGTGGACTTGCCCGATGATCGGCAAGCCATTGAGATAAATGGATCTTTAAGAAGAAGACGGACGTGGGCGGTAATGTTACCGTCTATGAAGCTCGACTTGTGGGAAAGAATCTTTTCACAAGTTCAAGGAGTTGACTATGATGAGAATTTCTCACCCGTAGCGATGCTTAATTCCGTCGGAATCATGTTAGCATTAGCTGTATTTTTCGATTATGAAATCTGACATATGGATGTCAAAACAAGTTTTCTTACCAGTTTTCGTAAGAAAAGTTGTATGTGATACAATAAAAGGTTTTGTCGATCCTAAGAATGCTAAAAGGTATGCTGGCTCCAGCAATCCTTCTATGGACTAGAGCAAGCATCTCGGAATCGGAATATATGTTTTGATGGAGTGATCAAAGCTTTTAGGTTTATACAATGTTTGCTAGAAACTTGTATTTACAAGAAAGTGAGTGGGAGCACTACAACATTTCTGATAAGTATATGTGGATGACATATTGTTGATTCGAAATGATGTAGAATTTATGGAAAGCATAAACGGTTGTTTGAAGAGTGATTTTCAAAGGAAGACCTGGATAAAGCTGCTTACATATTGGGCATCAAGATCTATAGAGATAGATCAAGACGCCTGATGATACTTTCAAAGAACGCACACCTTGACATGTTTTGAAGGAGTTCAAAATAGAGCAGTCAAAGGAGGGGTTCTTACCTGAGTTGAAAGGTGTGAAGTTGAGTAAGACTCAAAGCTTGACCACGGCAGAAGAAAGAGGAAGGACGAAGGTCGTCCCCTATGCTTTTGTCATAGGCTCTATACGGTATGCCATGCTGAAGTACCACACCTGATGTGTGCCTTGCCACATGTCTGGCAAGAGGGTACAAAGGTGATCTAGGAGTAGATCACCAGATAGCGGTCAAAATTGTCCTTAGAGGAATAAGGAAATGTTTCTCGGTTATGGAGGTGATAAAGAGTTCGACGTAAAGAGTTACTCGATGCAAGCTTAACACCTATCCGGATAGCTCTGAGTAAAGATACCGGATACGTATAATGGAGCAACAATTTGGAATAGCTCCAAGTGGAACGTGGTAGCAGCATCTACGATATGACATAAAGTTTTGCAAAATACATAGGGATCTGAATATGGCAAGACCCGTTGACTACAACCTCTCTCACAAGCATAACATGATCAAACCCAGAACTCATTGAGTGTTAATCACATAGTGATGTGAACTAGATTATTGAGTCTAGTAAACTCTTTGGATGTTGGTCACATGGCGATGTGACCTGTGAGTGTTAATCACATGGCGATGTGAACTAGATTATTGACTCTAGTGCAAGTGGGAGACTGTTGGAAATATGCCCTAGAGGCAATAATAAATTGGTTATTATTATATTTCCTTGTTCATGATAATCGTTTATTATCCATGCTAGAATTGTATTGATAGGAAACTTAGATACATGTGTGGATACATAGACAACACCATGTCCCTAGTAAGCCTCTAGTTGACTAGCTCGTTGATCAATAGATGGTTACAGTTTCCTGACCATGGACATTGGATGTCGTTGATAACGGGATCACATCATTAAGAGAATGATGTGATGGACAAGACCCAATCCTAAGCCTAGCACAAGATCGTGTAGTTCGTTTGCTAAAGCTTTTCTAATGTCAAGTATCATTTCCTTAGACCATGAGATTGTGCAACTCCCGGATACCGTAGGAGTGCTTTGGGTGTGCCAAACGTCACAACGTAACTGGGTGGCTATAAAGGTTCACTACAGGTATCTCCGAAAGTGTCTGTTGGGTTGGCACGAATCGAGACTGGGATTTGTCACTCCGTGTAATGGAGAGGTATCTCTGGGCCCACTCGGTAGGACATCATCATAATGTGCACAATGTGACCAAGGAGTTGATCACGGGATGATGTGTTACGGAACGAGTAAAGAGACTTGCCGGTAACGAGATTGAACAAGGTATCGGGATACTGACGATCGAATCTCGGGCAAGTACAATACCGCTGGACAAAGGGAATTGAATACGGGATTGATTGAATCCTCGACATCATGGTTCATCCGATGAGATCATCGTGGAACATGTGGGAGCCAACATGGGTATCCAGATCCCGCTGTTGGTTATTGGCCGGAGAGTTGTCTCGGTCATGTCTGCATGGTTCCGAACCCGTAGGGTCTACACACTTAAGGTTCGATGATGCTAGGGTTATTAGGAAGACTTGTATGTGATTACCAAATGTTGTTCGGAGTCCCGGATGAGATCCCGGACGTCACGAGGAGTTCCAGAATGGTCCGGAGGTAAAGATTTATATATGGAAAGTTGTTGTTCGGGTTCCGGGAAAAGTTCGGTTTTTTCCGGTATTGTACCGGGAAGCTTCCGGAAGGTTCCGGAGGATTCCGGAGGGGTCCGGAGGTCCGGAAAATGTTCCACCATGTCCAATACAGCAGCATGGGCTGTAGGGGGGCGCCCTAACCTTAATGGGCCAAGGGCACCAGCCCCCCCAAGGCCCATGCGCATGGGAAAGGGGAAACCCTAAAGGGGAGGGCCTCCACTTGACTTGGGAGGCACTCCTCCCCCCTTGGCAGCCGCCCCCAACCCTAGATGGGATCTAAGGGGGCCGGCCCCCTCTCTCCCCACCTATAAATAGTGGAGGGGTGGGAGGGCGGCCACACCCTTGAACCTGGCGCAGCCCCTCCCCTCCAATACCTCTCCTCCTCCGCGCGAGCTTGGCGAAGCCCTGCCGAAGAACTGCCACTCCATCACCACCACGCCGTTGTGCTGCTGTTGGACTCTCTTCCTCAACCTCTCCCTCATCCTTGCTGGATCAAGGCATGGGAGACGTCTCTGTTCCGTACGTGTGTTGAACGCGGAGGTGTCGTCCGTTCGGCGCTAGGATCATCGGTGATTTGGATCACGACGAGTACGACTCCACCAACCCCGTTCACTTGAACGCTTCCGCTTAGCGATCTACAAGGGTATGTAGATGCACTCTCCTTCCCTTCATTGCTAGATTACTCCATAGATTAATCTTGGTGATGCGTAGAAAATTTTAAATTTCTGCCACGATCCCCAACAGTCACTTCGGGGTTGCCGGATCATAACACATAGTAGGTGACTATAGACTTGCAAGATAGGATCAAGAACTCTCATATATTGATGAAAACATAATAGGTTCGGATCTGAAATCATGGCACTTGTGCCCTAGTGACAAGCATTAAGCATAGCAAAGTCATAGCAACATGAATCTCAGGACATAGTGGATACTAGGGATCAAACCCTAACAAAACTAACTCGATTACATGATAAATCTCATCCAGCCGATCACCGTCCAGCAAGCCTACGATGGAATTACTCACGCACGGCGGTGAGCATCATGAAATTGATGATGGAGAATGGTTGATGATGACAATGGCGACAGATTCCCCTCTCCGGAGCCCCGAACGGACTCCAGATCAGCCCTCCCGAGAGGTTTTAGGGCTTGGTGGTGGCTCCATATCGTAAAACGCGATGAATCATTCTCTCTGATTTTTTTCTCCCCGAAAATGAATATATAGAGTTGGAGTTGAGGTCGGAGGAGCTCCAGGAGGGCCACGAGGCAGGGGGGTGCGCCCAGGGGGCAGGCTCGCCCCCCACCCTCGTGGCTAGGGTGTGGGCCCCTGGTCTTGATCTTTTGCCAGGATTTTTTATTATTTCCAAAAATAGTCTCCGTAAAGTTTCAGGTCATTCCGAGAACTTTTGTTTCTGCACATAAATAACACCATGGCAATTCTGCTGAGAACAACATCAGTCCGGGTTAGTTCCATTCAAATCATGCAAGTTAGAGTCCAAAACAAGGGCAAAAGTGTTTGGAAAAGTAGATACGACGGAGACATACAATTTTCATGCACTTTTATATTATATTGATGGACTTACATATTAATCTAGTGCCCAATTTCAAATGATGTTTTCTGCTTACTTTTGGTTTTATCGAAAAAACCATACCAAACAAAATCCAAACACAATGAAACTTTTTGAGGATTTTTTGAAACATAAGAGACCCCTGAAACTTTGGGGAAGGATCAGAAGACCACAAGGTCACCACAAATTCACATGGAGCGCCCCGTGAGGGCGGGAGTGCCACATGAGCTTGTGGGTCCCTCGTAACTCCTTTTGACATGATTCCAACGCTGAAAAATCTTCGCCACCATGTCGGGGGGACCATCATCGAAGGCCATCTTCATCATCCCCGCAACCTCTATGACGAGGAGGGGGTAGTTCACCCTCAGGGCTGAGGGTATGGTACCAGTAGCTATGTGTTTGATCTCTCTCTCTCTCTCTTGTTCTTGATTTGGCATGATCTTGATGTATCATGAGCTTTATAAGTATAATAGGATCATATGAAGTTCTTCCCCTCTATATCTTTTGTTGTGGATTGAGTCTTACTCCCTGAGGTCTTTTTGTTCTCAGATTGAGTACTTTGGATTTGAGATCACTTGATGCATGTCTCACTCGCGGATACTGGTCGCTCTCTGACTATAGCGCCAGAAAAGCTCCTGTCTGCTAGGACTACGTCGGTATTTACCTAAAGAGGAAGGGATGATGCAGCACAGCGACGGTAGGTATTTCCCTCAGTGAAGAAACCAAGGTTATCGAACCAGTAGGAGAACCAAGCAACACCACGTAAACAACACCTGCACACAAATAACAACACCTCGCAACCCGGTGTGTTAAAGGGGTTGTCAATCCCTTTCGGGTAACGATGCGAGAAAATTGTAATAGATTGAAATAGTATATCGCAAATAAAATAAAGTGCAGCAAAATATTTTTTTATTTTTGGTTTAATAGATGTGAATAAAAATGCAAAGGAAAAGTAGATCGCAAGCAAATATATGAGGAAGAAGACCCGGGGGCCGTAGGTTTCACTAGTGGCTTCTCTCGAGAAAAATAGCAAACGGCGGATAAACAAATTATTGTTGGGAAATTGATAGGATCTCAAATAATTATGACAATATCCAGGCAATGATCATTGCATAGGCATCACGTCCAAGATTAGTAGACCGACTCCTGCGTGCATCTACTACTATTACTCCACACATCGACCGTTATCCAGCATGCATCTAGTGTATTAAGTTAATGGAAAAATGGAGTGATGCGATAAGAACGATGACATGATGTAGACAAGATCCATTTATCTATTGCGTAGATATAGATCCCATCTTTTTATCCTTAGTAGCAACGATACATACGTGTCGGTTCCCTTTCTGTCACTAGGATCGAGCACCAAAGATCGAACCCACTACCGGGCACCTCTTCCCATTGCAAGATAAATAGATCAAGTTGGCCAAACAAAACCCAAATATCGGAGAAGAAATACGAGGCTATAAGAGACAATGCATATAAGAGATCAAAGAAACTCAAATAACTTTCATGGATATAAAAAGATATGATTGATCATAAACTGAAAGTTCATCAGATCCCAACAAACACACCGCAAAAAGAGTTACATCACATGGATCTCCAAGAGACCATTGTATTGAGAATCAAGAGAGAGAGATGAAGCCATCTAGCTATTAACTACGGACCTGAAGGTCTACAAAGAACTACTCACGCATCATCGGAGAGGCACCAATGGAGGTGGTGAACCCCATCCGAGACGGTGTCTAGATTGGATCTGGTGGTTCTGGACACTGCGGCGGCTAGATGAATATATCGTCGACTCCCCTAGGGTTTCTAGAATATTTGAGTATTTATAGAGCAAAGAGGCGGTCCGGGGGGCACCCGAGGTCGGCACAACCCACTAGGGCGCGCCTGGGCCTCCTGGCGCGCCCTGGTGGGTTGTCCCCTCCTCGGGACTCCCCCAGGTGCTTCCAGGGCCCAACTTGTTCCTTTTGGTCCATAAAATCCGTAAAGTTTCGTGGCATTTGGACTCCGTTTGATATTGATTTTCTACGATGTAAAAAACATGGAAAAACAGGAACTGACACTTGGCACTAGGTCAATAGGTTAGTACCAAAAATGATATAAAATGATTATAAAACATCCAAGATTGATAATATAACAACATGGAAAAATAAAAAATTATAGATACGTTGGAGACGTATCAGCATCCCCAAGCTTAACTCCTACTCGTCCTCGAGTAGGTAAGTGATAAAACAGAATTTTTGATGTGGAGTGATGTTTAACATGTCATATCATATTCTTTTATTTATAGCATGGACAATTGGACTTTTATGTGATTCAAAGCAATAGTCTAGTGTTGACATAATAATTTAGATACTGAAGCATATCAACAAGCAATCATGTCTTTTAAAATATAAATGCTAAAATAAGTTGTCCCTACAAAATCATATAGTCTTGTCATGCTCTGTCTTCTTAACACAAAGTTTTTATCATGCACAACCCCGATTACAAGCCGAGCAATTGGTTCGTACTTTTTAACGCGCTTCAGCTTTTTCAACTCTTACGCAATACATGAGTGCAAGCCATGGATATAGGCATATAGCACTATGGGTGGAATAGAGTATGATGATAGGGATAAATATAGAGAAGACAAAAAAGTAAGAAAGTCTCACATCAATGCGGCTAACCAACAGGCTATGGAGATGCCCATCAATCGGTATCAACGTGAGGAGTAGGGATTGCCATGCAACGAAGGCACTAAGAGTTATAAGTGTATGAAAGCTCAATATGAAAACTAAGTGGGTGTGCATCTAATCCTATAATGGAAAATTCCCACGAGTATATGAAAGTGACAACATAAGAGACTCTCCATATGAAAAACATGGTGCTACTTTGAAGCACAAGTGTGGTAAAGGATTCTAGCAATGCCGCTTCTCTCTTTGTTTTTTTTTGTTTTCTTTTTTCTTTTTTTCTTCTTTTCTTCTTTTTTTCGTTTTTTCTTTTTTTTCTTTTTTTCTTTTCTCTCATTGTCCGGAGTCTCATCCCGACTTGTGGGGGAATCATAGTCTCCATCATCCTTTCCTCATTGAGGCACCGCTTTAAAAATGATGATCATCACACTTCTATTTACTTATAACTCAAAAGAAACAAAAATTACAACTCGATACCTATGATAAGTATGACTCTATATGAATGCCTCTGGCAATGATCTAGCGTAACATGTGTGAAAAAAGATGAACAGTGGCTGAGCCACAAACACTATGTCAGCTATATGATCATGCAAAGCAATATGACAATAAATGCTCAAGTCATCAAATGGAAACGGTGGAAGTTGCATGGCAATATATCTCGGAATGGCCATGGAAAAGCCATAATAGGTAGGTATGGTGTGTGTTTTGAGGACGATATAATGAGGCTTATGTGTGATAGAGCGTATCATATCACGGGTTTTGGATGCACCTGCGAAGTTTGCACCACGTCTCAATGTGAGAAAGGGCAATGCACGGTGCCGTAGAGGCTAGCAAATTGCGAAAAGGATAGAGTGCATATAATCCATGGACTCACATTATTCATAAAGAACTCATATACTTATTGCAAAATTTTATTAGCCCTCGAAGTAAAGTACTACTACGCATGCCCCTATGAGGATAGATTGGTAGGAAAAGACCATCGCTCATCCCCGACCGCCACTCATAAGGAAGACAATCAAAAATAAATCATGCTCCAACATCATAGCATAACGAGAGACTATACGTGCATGCTTCGGGAATCACAAACCTTAGGGCATCTCCAGCCGCGCCCCCAACAGGCCCTCTCCAAGCGATTTTGCCGCGCCGGCGCCAAAAAAGGCCCAGTCGCGCCCCCAGAAGCTCGTTTTTCGCCGGCTCGGGCCAAAACTAGTGCCGGCGGACCCAGGCCGAACCCGGCGCCCTGGGGGCACTTGGGGAGCCGGCACAAGCGAAAAAGGTGCGTGGGTCCGCCCTGGCGGCGACCCAAGGGCCTTTTCCCGCCGCTTCTTGACGCTTTTCCCTCGCATCTCTTCCGCTCGCTCGCCTTCCTCCCGCCATTCCCTCCCTTTCTCCCGCCAAACCCCCTCCAGCTCACCTTCCAGTCGTCGCCATGCCGCCGAAGAAGTACGCCATGCCGCGCGCGGCGGCAACCACGACTGGCATCGTGGCCCAGCCGAAGCAGAGGAAGCCGAGGGCGCCGCCATCGAAGCCACCGGGCATGTCGAGCGCCGAGTGGAGGGTGGAAGTTCAGCGACGTGACGCAGTCACCACCGACTGGCGGAACAGGGCCATTGCCAAGAAGGCCCGCGACAACGCGGCGCGTGCGGCGGCGTCTTCCTCATCGGTCGACCACGCGGGGATGATGAATCCACCCGTTGTCAGCCACGCCCAGTACGCGCCCTGGGGACAACAAGGCATCGGATCTCCATGGGGACCATCGTCGCCCGGCTACGCCGACGGCGACGTGGCACGGGGGGTTCAACCCAAACGTGACCTTCCCCATGGCCACCCCGCGACGCGCACACCCTCGCCCGCCTTTGTCGGCGTGTAGTACCCTCCATACAACTACTCGCCACCCGCCGCCTATGCGTCCACACCGACGCCCCATCTCCACCGTGGACCGCTGCCCTTCTCGCACCTCGGTGACACGGACGACACAGGAGCCGACATGGACGACATCATCACGACAGGATCGACCGCGGCCACCGCGTCTCCCGGGTTCGCCACCCAGGACGAGGTAGTGGATCTCAGCGGCGACATGGAGGCCGAGCTCGGCTACTTCTACGGCGTGGACGTGCATGAAGCGCGGGAACCTGAGGAGGAGGAGGAGGAGGACGAGGAGGAGGAGGAGGAGGAGGAGGAGGAGGAGCCGGCTCCTGTTCCGACGAAGGGGCGCCAGAAGAAGAAGAAGCGGGCGGCTAGGTCAGGCGAACCGCGCATCAAGTGGACGTCCAAGGAGGAGGAATGCCTCGCCGAAGCATGGAAAGTCGTCTGCCTTGACCCGGCGACCGGCACGAACCAGAGCTTGTAGACGTACTGGGACCGCATCAAGGCCGAGTTCGACGAGCGGAAGCTCGTCGAACCGTACTGCAAAGGAGTCTACATTTAGCGTGGCTCCAAGGCGATGGCGAACCATTGGGGGCGTATCCAGTTAGCGTGCAACAAATGGCATGGAATCGTCGAGGAGGTCGCGGCTCGCCCGGAGAGCGGCGCCAGCGTTGAGGATCAGGTACGCACGCTGTTCGCCCGCATCTCTTCGTCGTCAACGCCCGCCGCCCGCCAACTGTTTGTTCCTCCATGCAGCTGCTGCGTATGTTCACCATGTATCGGCGTGACAACCAAGACGCCGACTTCAAGCACCTTCACGTCTACAAGCGCATTGACAAGTGCGAGTAGTGGGCGGAAGTCCGACATGCCCTCGACAAGGCCAAGGAGACATACAAGCCGGACGCGACGACTCCGGGCGCGTCAGAGGGGCGGCCGGACGGCCACAAATTGGCAAAGAAGGGTAAAAACGCCGACGCGACAACCGCGCGAGTGCAGGAGTCCATCGAGCATTGCCTCACCGACGCCCAGGCCCGGGCCGTCCTACGTGAAGAGAAGACCGAGGCGCGGTGGTCGTCGCTGATGAAGAACAGCGCCATCAAGCTCGACCTGCTCCGGACGAACGTCGTCGCGAAGAAGAGGAACACCGACATGGCTTTTCTGATGGGCGGGGCGGACATGCTCCAGAGCAACGACGAGCAGCTTAGGGCGTGGTACATGGCGGAGCGCGGCCTCATCCTGAACCAGATGCAGACAGCAACACCGATGACGCCGACGACGCAAGCTCCCGCGCCCACGACCACACGGACGCCAAGCCATAACGACGCCTCTACATCGCCGCCCAGCAGTGCCGAAGCCGCGCCGACACAGCCTAGCACCGAAGCAGCTCCGACACCGCCGAGCCCGCGCACGCCGACTCCGCCAACGCCTGGAGCCGACCCCGTCGAGTGAATTATTGCGCACGCGAACTTGCAGCGTGCGGCGCTCTGTTTTTGTAACGCCAAACTACATCCGATCGCCGGATTTGTGGCGTCTTTTGAGAGCGGGAACGACCAAGTTTAAATTTCCCGCATCCTGGGGCCGGCGCTTGGGGGCGTGACTGGGAGCTAGGTCGCCCCCAGGGGCCGAATTAGCGTCGGCACGCCCCCAGGCTGCTCTATTTAGGCGCCCCTGGGGGGCCGAACGGCTGGAGATGCCCTTAACACCAATATTCCTACTGATACGTCTCCAACGTATCTATAATTTGTGATTGCTCATGCTACTTTATCTACTGTTTTGGACTATATTGGGCTTTATTTTCCACTTTTATATTATTTTTGGGACTAACCTATTAACCGGAGGCCCAGCCAAGAATTGCTGTTTTTTGCCTATTTCAGTATTTCGAGGAAACAGAATATCAAACGGAGTCCAAACGGAATGAAACCTTCGGGAACGTGATGTTCTCACCGAACGTGATCCAGGAGACTTGGACCCTACTCCAAGAAGTTTCCGGGGAGGTCACGAGGGTGGAGGGCGCGCCCCCCTACCTCGTGGGCCCCTCGGAGCTCCCCCGACGTGCTCCTTCCTCCCATATATCTTCGTATACCCTAAAAACATCCGGGAGCAACATAGATCGGGAGTTCCGCCGCCAGAAGCCTCTGTAGCCACCGAAACTCAATCTAGACCCGTTCCGGCACCCTGCCGGAGGGGGAAATCCTTCTCTGGTGGCCATCTTCATCATCCCGGTGCTCTCCATGACGAGGAGGGAGTAGTTCTCCCTCGGGGCTGAGGGAATGTACCAATAGCTATGTGTTTGATCTATCTCTCTCTCTCGTGTTCTTGAGATGATACGATCTTGATGTATCGCGAGCTTTGCTATTATATTTGGATCCTATGATGTTTCTTCCCCCCTCTTCTCTCTTGTAATGAATCGAGTTTCCCCTTTGAAGTAATCTTATCGGATTGAGTCTTTAAAGACTTGAGAACACTTGATGTATGTCTTGCCGTGGATATCTGTGGTGACAATGGGATACCACGTGCCACTTGATGTACGTTTTGGTGACCAACTTGCGGGTTTCGTGACATTGGGAACCTATGCATAGGGGTTGGCACACGGTTTCGTCGTGATTCTCCGGTGGAAACTTTGGGGCACTCTTTGAGGTTCTTTGTGTTGGTTGAATAGATGAATTGAGATTGTGTGATGCATATCGTATAATCATGCCCACGGATACTTGAGGTGACATTGAAGTATCTAGGTGACATTAGGGTTTTGGTTGATTTGTATCTTAAGGTGTTATTCTAGTACGAACTCTAGGGCTGTTTGTGACACTTATAGGAATAGCCCAACGGATTGATTGGAAAGAATAACTTTGAGGTGGTTTCGTACCCTACCATAATCTCTTCGTTCGTTCTCCGCTATTAGTGACTTTGGAGTGACTCTTTGTTGCATGTTGAGGGATAATTTTATGATCCAATTATGTTAGTATTGTTGAGAGGACTTACACTAGTGAAAGTATGAACCCTAGGCCTTATTTCCTATCATTGCAATACCATTTACGCTCACTTTTATCATTAGTTACCTTGCTGTTTTTATATTTTCAGATTACAAATACCTTTATCTACCATCCATATTGCACTTGTATCACCATCTCTTCGCCGAACTAGTGCACCTATACAATTTACCATTGTATTGGGTGTGTTGGGGACACAAGAGACTCTTTGTTATTTGGTTGCAGGGTTGCTTGAGAGAGACCATCTTCATCCTACGCCTCCTACGGATTGATAAACCTTAGGTCATCCACTTGAGGGAAATTTGCTACTGTCCTACAAACCTCTGCACTTGGAGGCCCAACAATGTCTACAAGAAGAAGGTTGTGTAGTAGACATCAAGCTCTTTTCTGGCGCCGTTGCCGGGGAGGTGAGTGCTTGAAGGTATATCTTTAGATCTTTCAATCGAGTCTTTTAGTTTCTTGTTTTATCACTAGTTTAGTTTATAAAAGAAAATTACAAAAAAATGGAATTGAGTTTGTCTCATACGCTTCACCTTTTTAATATCTTTCATGAGTATGATGGAAAGGATAATTGTGCTCAAGTGCTAGAAGAAGAAATCTACAAAATGTTTGGCACTAAATCTTTGAATGATGAGCATGATTGCAATGTTGTTAGTACGAATTCTTTGAATATCCATGATGCTAATGATGATTGCACTAGTTATGATGAAAATATGTGACGCCCCCGATTTAATCGTACACTAATCATGCACGCAAATGTGTACGATCAAGATCAGGGACTCACGGGAGGATATCACAACACAACTCTAAAACATAAATAAGTCATACAAGCATCATAATACAAGCCAGGGGCCTCGGGGGCTCGAATACAAGTGCTCGATCATAGACGAGTCAGCGGAAGCAACAATATCTGAGCACAGACATAAGTTAAACAAGTTTGCCTTAAGAAGGCTAGCACAAACTGGGATACAGATCGAAAGAGGCGCAGGCCTCCTGCCTGGGATCCTCCTAAGCTACTCCTGGTCGTCGACAGCGGGCTACACGTAGTAGTAGGCACCTCCAGTGTAGTAGGAGTCGTCGTCGAGGGTGGCGTCTGGCTCCAGGGCTCCAGCATCTGGTTGCGACAACCAGGTAGAAGGGAAAGGGGAAAAGAGGGAGAAAAGCAACCGTGAGTACTCATCCAAAGTACTCGCAAGCAAGGAGCTACACTACATATGCATGGGTATATGTGTAAAAGGCCATATCGGTGGACTGAACTGCAGAATGCCAGAATAAAAGGGGGATAGCTAATCCTGTCGAAGACTACGCTTCTGGCAACCTCCGTCTTGCAGCATGTAGAAGAGAGTAGATTGAAGTCCTCCAAGTAGCATCTCCAAGTAGCATCCCCAAGTAGCATCTCCAAATAGCATCTCCAAGTAGCATCTCCAGTAGCATCGCATAGCATAACCCTACCCGGCGATCCTCCCCTCGTCGCCCTGTGGAAAAGTGATCACCGGGTTGTCTGTGGAACTTGGAAGGGTGTGTTTTATTAAGTATCCGGTTCTAGTTGTCATAAGGTCAAGGTACAACTCCAAGTCGTCCTGTTACCGAAGATCACGGCTATTCGAATAGATTAACTTCCCAGCAGGGGTGCACCAACTTACCCAACACGCTTGATCCCATTTGGCCGGACACACTTTCCTGGGTCATGCCCGGCCGTGGAAGATCAACACGTCGCAGCCCCACCTAGGCACAACAGAGAGGCCAGCACGCCGGTCTAAACCTAAGCGCGCAGGGGTCTGGGCCCATCGCCCTGAGCACACCTGCACATTGCGTGGGCGGCCGAAAGCAGACCTAGCCTAGTGGCGTTCCAGTCCAATCTGGCGCGCGCCGCTCCGTCGCTGATGTCTGAAGTGCTTCGGCTGATACCACGACGCCGAGTGCCCATATCTTTCCCACGTAGTTGGTTAGTGCGTATAGGCTCGTAGCCAACTCAGATCAAATACCAAGATCTCGTTAAGCGCGTTAAGTATCCGCGAACGCTGAACAGGGCCAGGCCCACCTCTCTCCCAGGCGGTCTCAACCTGCCCTGTCGCTCCGCCACAAAGATCCACTCGCGGGTGCTCCACCAGCCGACCCGACTTTAGTCTCCACATGTATCATGTAGAAAGTATATAGTATATACCCGTGATCACCTCCCGAGTGATCACGGCCCGATAGTATAGCACAGCAGATGGACAAGAATGTAGGGCCACAGATGAAAAATACTAGCATCCTATGCTAAGCATGTAGGATTGCGGGTAAGGTATCAATGACTGTAGCAACAATGACAGGCTATGCATCAGGATAGGTATAACGGAAAGCAGTAACATGCTACACTACTCTAATGCAAGCAGTATAGAGTAGAATAGGCGATATCTGGTGATCAAGGGGGGGGGGGCTTGCCTGGTTGCTCTGGCAAGAGAGAGGGGTCGTCAACTCCGTAGTCGAACTAGGCAGCAGCAGCGTCGGTCTCGTAGTCTACCGGAGAGAAGAGGGGGAAGAAATAATGAATACAAAGCAAACAAAGCATCACAAAATATAACAAGGCAATATGCGGTGTTCGGTGTGCCCTAACGCGGTAGTAGGTGATACCGGTGAAGGGGGGAAAACATCCGGGAAAGTATTCCCGGTGTTTCGTGTTTTCTGACAGATGAACCGGAGGGGGAAAGTTGCGGGTTTGATATGTTAGGGGTGTGTGGTGGATGAACGGGCTACGTATCCGGGTTCGTCTCGTCGTTCTGAGCAACTTTCATGTTGAAAATATTTTAATCCGAGTTACGGATTAAAAGATATGATTTTCTAAAGATTTTATTAATTTCTGGAATTTAATTAATTATTTAATTAATTCGAAAAATGGATTTATGACGTTAGCATGATGTCATGCTGACATCAGCAGTCAACGTTGGTCGTTAACCTGGTCAACCTGTCATGTGGGTCCAGTGGGACCCACCTGTCATTCTCTGTTTAGGTTAATTACAGATTAGTTAATTTAATTAGTGATTAGGTTAATTTAATCAGGATTAGCTAACTTAATTAATTACTTAATTAATTAATTAATTAATAATTAATTTATTAAATCATTTTTATTTTTATTTATTATTTATTATTTTTAATTCTTTTCTTCTTCTTCTTTTTTTTGTTCTGGGGCTGGGCCCCATTCGGCAGTGACCCAGAGGCTAAACGGGCGCGGGTGCGGGCGCTCACCCGAACGGGCGTGGGCGCTGCGGGCGCAGCCCAACAAGGCGATGCGGGGCGTCGGTGGCGACGGCACCGGCCAGGCGGCCGGAGCAGTGGACGGTGGCCACGGCGAGGCCATGGCCGGAGCGGGGTGCGCCGGCCGTGGCCTGTGGAGAGGCGGCCGCGCGGAGGAGCGGGGCGGCCATCGGCCATGCGCCGAGGATGCGGGGGCGCAGGGGGTCGGAGGTGAGGGGATGGGGTTCAGGGGCCGGCGTCGCCGGAGGGAGAAGAGGCCGGGGTGGAGGCGATCGCGGTGGAGGGCCGGCGACGACGTGCAGGGGACGGCACACGGGCTCGGGAGGCGGGACAAGGCCCGTGCGTGAGGGGGGAGGCGCGGCCGTGCGTGGCCGTGCGGGGCCGCGGCTGTGGCCGCGTGGGCGCGTGCGGGCGCCGGCGAGGCGCGGGCGTGCCGGAGCCCGGACGGCGCGGTGAGTGAGCGAGGGGGAGAGGGGAGAGGTCGGGGGCGGGACGGCCCGGCGCGGCAGGGCGCGGGCGACGACCGAGGCGACCTAGGGGAGAGGGGGCGAAGGGGGAGCTCACGGGGGGGGGGGAGTAGGGCAACGGGCAGCGGGCGTGACGGCGGTCGGGGAGGACCGGCGAGGAGGAGGACGGGGAAGGCGTTCGGCGGCGACGAGGCCTGGCGGCGGCGGTGGTCTCCTCCCTCGATCCCGATCCAATCGGGGGAGAGGGGGAGACATATTTTCAGGAGGGGGGGAAGTGTCGGTGGGGGGGGGACGTGGGTTGGACCGAGGGGAAGTGGGGGGTGGCTTATGGGGGGTGCGGGGTGGGCCGGCCTGGCCGGCCTGGTGGCCAGCTGGGCCGGTTGGCCCAAAGGGTGGGGGGTTTCTCTTTTTTATTTTCTTTCTTTTATTTATTTTCTTTTCTATTTTAAATCATTTTAAATTATCTAGGCATTTTATAAAAATGTGTTTGCTTTATTATAATTATCCGGGCATTGAACTGCACACCCCGAACATTTTAGTTTAATATTTTGAAAACTTAGTCGTTTGACATTAATTTGAATTTAAATTTGAAACGTTTTTTAATCAACCCGAGATTAACTACAGTGGCCGAGGTGACATGGCAACATCAACGTGAGATTACTGTAGCATGATTATCCGGGCGTCACAATTCTGCTCCACTACAAGAAATCTCGTCCCGAGATTTAAGAGGTTCTGTAAGGGGGGAACTTTTGGTTACGAGTTTCTAACGAATCGTCTCGGTCTTGGTTGCTCTTCTCGAAAAGGTTGATTCATTACATTAATGTCTTCATTCTGCTGTTTCAGGTCATCATGATGAAGTTGTCGTCTTTTCTTCGGGAACTCCATCGTACTTACGAATAGGTAAGGGGCAGGTTTACAACAGTTGAATGTTATAAGGGAGAATCATCGGGGGGGGGGGGTATCCCAAGAATGATCATGAGAGTACCTCTCGAGTTGAACAAATAAGACACATTGAGAGCAAAGTTGGGAGGTATAATAAGAAGTTTTAAACAGCCAGGCAATCGTTCTATGCCTAGTCAGAAGGTGAAGGGGTTTCAAGCAACGGAATAATTATTGTGTCCGATGCCAGAATTGATGATCTCATCGGAAGGTGGCTCATGAATTACATACGAGTCCACGCGGGAGGAATAACTTTGGAAACAGGGGGTGTACAGGAGAGTCAGGTTTCGATCCTGTGGAACTATGGGTTATGGGCCCACCATGTGGGTAAAAAAATTAGGGAGGGTGTTGTGATCATGCACGATCATGATAGCAATGCAGGTCAGAGGAAAGCCTGTCAGTTATGTCAATGTCAACGTCGGTACCAAGGGCGAGGGACGAAGAGAACTATTTTCCTGCTCGTTGAATGAGGCGGGCCAATAGGCAAAGTTCTCGTCCATCGGTGGTTAATGGAATATCATCAACAATCGTAACAGGGTCTTACTGACCAATTATACATCGAGGTGTTTACATAAGCAGTGAATCTTTACTGCTTAGATTATATAGATCACAAGAATGTCAAACACAACAATGGAAAGGAAAATATGAATATCAGATTAAACAGAACAATGGAAAGGAAAATGTGTTAAAACACATAATTCAGGGGTTTATCCTTCCCAAGGACAAGCAGAGCAAGATATCCATGACAGGATATAAAGTAGACAACCATTTAGGTAAGGGGGGAGGAATCTCATGATATTACCCATACAACGGTGTTAGGATAAATGATAAACAAAATTTAGCATCGTGCTTCAAATGTTCCTGTTGAAAATCGGAGTACCATTGACATGCTTCGAGGTAGCATTGACATGGTCTTCAGGTGAAGATCAAACTTTGGAAACACGAAGGATCCATCAGGAATAACTTGTAGAATAAGTCTTACAATTTCCTCATGGGTGAATGGATAACCTTGCTGAAAAGGAATCTATAATGATAGGTCCTCCAGCCGGGGGGGGGTGCTAGGCATGACATCATGTTACCGGGTCATCAAAGGATCAATATCATAACTCTTGGAATGTTGTCCTAACCATCATATCTGACGGAGATTCAGGTATGATTGGTGTCAGGATACCTCAGGCTCAGGATGCCTGAGAAGAAAGGTGCAACACCAATTGACGGGATGACACTGTAAGATTCTCGGGAAATGAACTATGAAGTGACTTCCGTTAACAAGAGTTCATCATTAACCCAAGGAGAGTACAAGGAGGTGTCTGGTGAACTCAACGGCAATTCACCGAGATTCCCAAAAGATGGATTTCCACCATTAAGTGAACAAGGAGATAACATTTGTCAGATCAAATGATATAAGGAAGTATGCTCGAGGAAAACATACACAATTAAACATTGGTTGAAAGGTGCGCCCGAAATATGGGTTGGGTTGCACGATCAATGTCAGAATGGTGATTCAATTAGCGAAGGACTTAGAATGAACTATCGCCCATTCACTTCAAAGCAATAGGGTTGCTAGAAGTTTTGAATTCACACGTCATAGCTCCATTGTCGGTATTCCGGTTGAAAACAATACGGGGACCAAGGAATGAACAAAGATGGCAAGAAGTATTATGATATCAAGAATTATTAAGAGGTGGTGAAATTCTCACCACATTCTTGACAAAAAGAGATGGTAATACTTCCGAGGTAAGGAAGATCAACTGCTGGGTAGCAGTGATCTCAAGGTTTACACAAAACACGAACAAGTTGTGTTGAACGGAAGGCAATAAAGTGGTCGATGAGAACAGGAATCATCGAGGGGCAAGGATGGTATTACCCATCATGAATTCAATTGAATTCCTGGAAGAGCTCATAAGGTTGATGATGATCACGACACAATTGTCGAGAGATTTCATGCAGATGTAGTCAATCAGCGACGACAACAAGTCAAAGGAATGATGAAGCAAGAGGTTATTGGAACCACAGTTACGACACAAACTCAAACTCAAGCTTGTTGTTTAAGGTGAAAGGGTATGACGAGGAAAATCGACGTAAGGTTAGTTCA